>NC_052944.1:132182966-132402946 GCF_013358895.1 Oreochromis aureus | reverse complement strand
CCTAATGAAACATTATCATCGACAATGAAACAGGGTCTTATCTCTCTTATTCCCAAACCTGGTAGAGATAAAAGACTAATTAATAATCTGCGACCCATTACACTACTGAATACAGATTATAAAATCATTGCCTATGTAACTGCGAACAGATTAAAGGACGGCATAGAGCAAATTATTAGTGAATCACAATCAGGGTTTCTTAAGAATCGTTCTATCCACACTAACATTAGTTTGACTTTTGATTGAGCCAATGAAGGGAAACCAATATATAATCACACGACCAATTTAAGATTAGACAGCTACAAGATGCAACGCGTCAGAGTCTCCATTTCAACTTGGGTCAAAAGTGCGGACTTCAAACTATGGCTGTATCCCAATTCAGGGTCTGCAGCCTTAAAGTACGCAGCCTCAACAATCCTCAAGGGCCGCGTACTCAAAGACAGCTAAGGCCGGAAGAGGCTTGTGAAATTGAACAGTCCAGCTTGCGTCGCGCAGCTCATGTTGCCTAGCAACCATAACACCAATCGCTGGAAACGTGTCATACAGCTTTGTTTGACAGAAATGAAGGAGAACATGTTTTGTTCGTGTGTTTGTTTCTACACGAGTTTTGTGTGATTTAATACGTATCTGAGGCTGAGACCACAGGACTGTAAAACATGATTGTTGGACTTCATTTCTGTACTGAACAGTCATTTAAGATTAGCTAATAAATAACAATTAGCTAATGTTGTTCATGAGACTAAAGTAAGTGTAAATATGAGATGGCCAATATTATAGTTATTATATTAATCATCATAAGTTATTACAGCAGTGAGTTTGAACTCTCAAATCAAATCACTTTTATTGTCACATCACATGTGCAGGTACACTGGTACAGCACATGTGAGTGAACTCTGTGTCAAATACTGAGCTTCAGTAAAGATTCAAGTTGCAGTTATTTATATGTTCTATCGCCTTAAATCCTCACTCAAAGACAAGTATCTCTGACAGTGTATATACAGATGTATTATATATAAGAGACAAATATTGTTCTTTCAATATGTTGTCATTACTAAATTTGGCTCAATGCTTACATATATGTATAAAAAGAAAATGTACGAGCTGTGATAACTGTTTCTGATAGAATGAAGATCAGACTGATATATGAAATATTCCTTTATTGGGTGAGAAAATCAGACCATGTCATAACTGCTTTAAGTCAGACAGAATAGATATCAGAGCCTTAAACAGGCTGACTTCTGCTAAATGGGTCAAACTGGGCAGAAAGTCTACAAACACATAACATCCTTACAGAATATGATGTAACACTATAGATCAACTTACCTCAGAATATATAAAGCATATAAACAATTACAGCAATATGATGCAACAAACACAGCAGTGCTACTAATCCAAAATACTCAAAGCTTCATAGAACTGAAACAAACATTTATTTTTAGCTCCATTCTGCTGCTGATACATACTTTAGGTTTCTGAATATTAAACTTGTTGCTGCCTTTCATAGTGTGTAACTTGAAGGCCCTGAGTACTTTCTCCCACACTGAAAACACTGGGATGATAACATTATTTGAACGTTACCTAATAAGACTGATTCAGGACAGACAATTAGTTATGTTAAACTTTCCTAGCAGTCCTTCACAAACAGGGAACAGTCTGTCTATTCTCTCCATCTGTCAGCTGCTGCTGGCTCTTCCTCCTCCTCTTCCTCACACACTGCTGAGTTTGTCCTGGTGGATCATCAGGGTGCAAAGCCTCACAGATGATGTGCAGCAGTGGGTCCCTCAGTCTGTCCTCACTCTGGACACTTGCAGTCGTCACACATGGAAATCAAATGTGTGATAAGCTGCAGGATTCAAACACAAGTGTAACTTATAAATACATGTTCATACTTTTATTCCACAATCAGAGAGAAAGAAACAGAGAGAGTGCAGGACAGACAGACAGGTGACAGTCTCAGGTGTACACACTGCTACAAAACAGCACAAGAGAAGGAGGATTTAGTGTTTGTGTTATTACGAGTGCTAAACAAGAAGAGTTCCAGATGGTCCAGTGGACACATGTGTGACTCCTGTGATTAAAGCATCTTTCTTTCAGCTTAACGAGTGAACCGTCAGCTCGTTCAAACACACGTTAAAGTCCGTTTGGCTCGACACCACCGAACAGAGGCAGCAATATAACATAGCTAACATTAACAGTGCAGTGAATCCTGCTTGTGCCGTCATATTCAGGACTGCAAACCGAGCAGCATCACTGACTTTCAGCTTGTTGTGTTTGTGGATATATGACTGACTTTAATTATCCATAAAATCATCACATTCTATGTACGATTAAGGTCAGCTATTGTATTATTATATTTTAAAGGCTTTAAAACCAAGTAAACGCTGAAAGTACAAACATCGCTAATGTTACATAACTTTGCCGACATGTGGCCAACAGTAATGTTTTAATGTTCCTCATTATTAAACATTTGCACATAAATAAGTGACATCATATTCAGTACTTACGTTTAACAGTTTACTCTTCGGCCGCTCCGCTTCTGCCGTCTGCAGCAAAATTATCCACAGTGACTGCCGAGCTATGAATTGTGGGATATGTTGGGCCACGAAGTCTACACTGCCACAGCCTTAAAATTCAGGGACATGAAGGCCGCATTTCAGGGCCGCATTTCAAGCAGCCTTTGAATTGGGACAGTCTTCGGCGCGCCGCTGTGACGTAATCGGCCTTAAAATGCAGCCTTTAAGGCTGCAGACCCTGAATTGGGATACAGCCTCTATACCAGTTTTTGAATTGTGTCGATGGGCCACGTGAAACCAGAGTTATGATAAAAAAATACACGCAATGTTGTTTTTTTTAACGAAACAGTGGTGTTTACAGCGGGAAGAACGGTAAAAACGGCGTTTTCTACAGACAGCCTAGCAAACACTCTCCGCTTGCGAGTGAAAAAAGAAAAAGAAAAAACACCCCTTCCCCTTTGGTGTTCCCTTTGGAGTTCACCATGTCAGCCAATCAAAAAAATGATAAGGCAACATGTGACATTTGGTTGTTTAGGGAGAAGGGGAAGTTTTTAGGAGTGACACCTGCGACAGAAAAGGGGGCGAGCAAAAGAAAGAGAGAGAGCGAGTTTTCATATTTGAGACATTAGTGACGTTTAGCGTGTTTGGAGGCTATAGTTAGTGTGTTGTGTAGTTATTGTCTTGTATTGTGTGTCAGTTAGACTGCTGAATTTCATATTTGCTCTAAAAAAAGCCATTAAAGGCAGATTCCAGTGTAAACGCTGTCCCCACATGGAAAACTGGACTCATGCACCTCCTGCTGTCAGACCTGCAGGGTTTAGGCCTGTGGTGTTCTCCTCTGTCTTATACTGAACACAAACTACATTTTTTGGACTGGCACAAATAATTTTTGTGCCTTTTTATTTGATGCAGCACACCTGATTGTTCTGTAAATAATCTTTGTTGTTTGGAAAACTTGTGCATAATTTTTAGAAATGTACAATTTCTATTTGCATTTCAACATTTAAACATGTCTGTGGGTTTTACAGTAAAAAATATAACTTTTTTCTACTCGGATTTTGAATTTTTTGTCGGAATTTAGATCAACTGTGCTAATATAGTATACCAAAATGAAAAATGACTCAAATTTCAGATATTTGAGGTTGTGCTGAAAATAATGATACCAAACAAGGCAAGAAAAACATGGTGAAATATAGAGGTAAAATCAAAAGTAGTCAAAAACGGCCAATTATACCTTGGACCCCAGAGGGTTAACTGAAGACTTTTCAGGGAGTTTTTAGGACATCCTGATAATAATGAATTACAGTAGTCCAGCCTGGAAGTAATAAATGCATGAACTAGTTTTGTTGTTTTGTTGTTTTGCTTTGTTGTTTTAGTTTATTGTGGTTAGTGGTTGTCCTGGGTGGGGGTACGCTTCAGGGTTTGGTGGGAGACTGTACCCCTGGTCTGCTGCCTGCCCTTGAGTTTGTGTTTCAAGTTGCCTCGAGCCCGGTACACCACTGAAGACTAGATAGGTAAAGTTTTATTGTTTTTAGCGTTTTAGGCTCTGAGTTGCTCATAGTAAACCAGTGGCACCAAACTTGGCAAGAGGTTTGAGTCCATTATGTTCTTATGGTGAGGCAGGTAGGCCGTTTTTAAGTTGGCATAGTGTGTACACCATGTTTGTGCGTCTGTCTGTGTCACTGGATGCTAATTAGATCCTCATGAGATGACTGTTTTGTGGTGTGACCTTTAGTGTTGTGGGGAATATCGCTACTTTTGTTGGATCACTTGTGAGTGTTGTTGGCCAGGTGATAGCAATAACACTGAGGGGTGCTGAGCCACCCTTGATGTGATCGTTGTGTGGCCATAGCTCTCCTTGAGAGGCAAAAGGAGGTGATCGTAAAAAAAGCAGATTCCAACGCTGGATAATTTGTCACCATTACTGGATACAATACTCTCAGGTACAAATACAAATCTTTGTTACCGGCGCCAACCACTGTGACCTCGTTGTGTGGACACAGAGAGACCTTCTGTCATACGCATCTTCCCTGAAGTGGATTTCTGGGAACCGCGTTTAAAGCAAGCACAAGACTTCTTTCTTAAAGTGTGTCTTCCTGAACTTGTTGGGAAATACTTCTCCAAACAATGTGCTGCTCTAAATAGCCTGTAATGTTTCATTTTGTGGTTAAAGATTGATGCCAGCTGTGTGTTGCCATGTAAATAGTTTGCATTTCATTTTTATGTACTTGCTAAGTACTTGTGATAAGATCAAGAATGAAAAACAAACAAATATACTATTCTTTTCTGTTTTATTGAAACTACTTCACACAAATCTCCAAAAGTTGAATCTGTTCATCTGGACGTAGCGTTTTGTGGGAGAAACGTTTCGTCATTCATCCAGGTGACTTCTTCAGTCTCAGCTGACTGCAGGTTTCCCCAAACCTTATAAACAGTACATTTGCATAATGACTGAAACCAGCCCACTGAAGGAACAATGGGCTGTGAGGTCAGTTCCTTAATCATAATTATGCAAATTCTCATGACCATTGATCAACAATCACTGACCAAAACCCACTGATCAAAGAACACTGATCAATGGCCATGAGTCCCATTCACAGAGAGTTGGGGAATGGCTGCAATCACAGCATTGTAAGATGGCGAAAGATGTACCCTTAGGCCCCCTCCTCGATTCAGAGATGGTCTTTCCCTTTTCACGTAAATGGCCTCCTTGACTCCGCCCTCAAACCAGCGTTCCTCCCTGTCCAGGATGTCTACATCCTCATCGTTGAAAGAGTGTCCACTGGCCTGTAGGTGTAAATAGACTGCAGAGTCCTGGCCTGATGAGGTAGCTCTTCTGTGTTGTGCCATCTGCTTCACCAGAGGTTGTTTGGTTTCCCCGATGTATAAATCCTGGCAATCCTCCTGGCACTTAACAGCGTACACTATGTTACTCTGTCTGTGTCGGGGGACCCGATCCTTGGGGTGGACCAGTTTTTGGCACAGCGTGTTTTGGGGTTTAAAAGCCACAGAGACCCGGTGTTTAGAAAAAATGCGTCTCAACTGTTCCGATAACTGATCTCACAGCCCATTTTTCCCTCAGTGGGCTGGTTTCAGTCATTATGCAAATGTACTGTTTATAAGGGTTGGGGAAACCTGCAGTCAGCTGAGACTGAAGAAGTCACTTGGATGAGTGACGAAACGTTTCTCCCACAAAACGCTACGTCCAGATGAACAGATTCAACTTTTGGAGATTTACTTTCCTGGATGATTGAGAATGCATCAAGATACTTCACACAAAGTACAATTATTTACAATGAGCTACACATGCAACACAACAAAAAAGTATTTACTTCTCCTTGTTTGGTATAATTCTTTTCAGCACAACCTCGTGTGTCTGAATTTACAGTTATGTTGTCATTTCGATATACTATATTAGCACAATTGATCTAAAATCAGACAAAAAACATAAAATCTGAGTAACAAACTTATATTTTTTACTGTAACAACCAAACATGTTTTATAAATCATATTTCATAACTTTAAATCCAAATCTAAATTGTCAATTTTAAAATCATATGCACAAGTTTCGCAAACAAGTTATGTGCAGTCATTTACTTTTTACCCCTCTTTAAATATGCATTTCAAACTATTTACATAACAATCAGGTGTTCTACATTCAATAAGATGCCACACAAATTATTTTTGCCACTCCAAAAAATAATTTTTGTCCACTTTAAAGGAAAACATCACAGCCTGATACCTGTAGGTCTGACAGCAGCAAGTGTTTCACTCCTGTCTCTGCCTGGAGACAGCAGTCGCGTCATTAGAAAAAGTTATGCCATTATTGCCATCACTGATTATGACCAATGTTAACTAGTCCAAACAAAGGCCAAATAAATTTGGCGCCACTGAGCTGCACTTGGGAGCTTCTCCGCTGCCAGAAGGTGGTGAAGCACCCATCTCTGACCCATAAAGCCCGCCTAAGAGTGCACCTGGGACACTTTTGCCTGTCTCCAGTTGCCAAAATTGTGAAAAACCCCTTAACGGGTAGAGCAGCCCACCCTTGGCAGTGAACCCAACAAAGCTGTCAGGAGGATTAATTGTTTTCCTTTGCAGTATGTTTGATACCTGTAGTTTTCCAGACTTTTGGCCATAAAACTGTCAAAAGGGACCCAATTAAAATGACTGATGTTGGGAACAGCGCTCTGAGAGTTATGGAGCAATGCCAGCAGGTTATGTAAAACAAGTGCTGGGGATTCAAGAAGAACAAATTGGAAATTGACAATTGATTGGGGAAAAGTATTGACAAACACATTATATCAATAATTGGGGTTAATGTTCACATTTGTAGAGCTGAGAAAATAGTTAGTTTAATTTTTAACAGGGAACAGGGAAAAAGGAAGGAATGAAAAAATACCCAACATCAGGCGGAGGGGTCACTGACCCTATAAAAAATGGGTCTGTTTGTGTTGGTTTATGATCTGCATGTGCTCACGGTTGAAAAATGGTAATGCAATTTAACACTTTATTCACAAGTGATTCACACACACCTAGTGCTATATACAAAATGTGAAGGGGAGGAAAGTATCCAGGGGGATCCTTGGGGAAAATCTTCTCTTCGATCACACACACACACACACACACACACACACACACACACACACACACACACACACACAGGAAAATGTCCTCTTCAGCCACACACCACTCAATCACTCATGTCAAACTGGGAAACAACACAGGCAGGGACGGATCCAGGAAATCTATAATTCACAAGAGAAGGCAATCACTTGCTGGAAAACACACAGCTAGAAAGACTAACATGACAAGGTAACACTGACGGGAGTCATGCTACAATCCAGTGATGAGAAGCCTCGACTCACCATGTTAAAAAGACCTCAGAACGCCAAGGTAATGCGCTGCAGGTGAGTAATGATTAGCAGGTGTGTCAGTCAAAGGCAAGAACCCACAGTGAGATCCACCTTAGCGAGAGAGAGAGCGAGAGAAAGCAGAAACAAAAACACTGATGTGTCTCTAGCCCTCAGAGACACCGAGAGGTACGGGGACCATGACAAGGGGAGCTTTTTTTGCTTTTTTTATGTTTAGCTGAACTTGACCGTTCAATAAAACGACTGGCATAGAACTCTGCTCTTCTCTTGTGATCTTTGAGTTTTTGATTTTAATTGGCATCTGCACGCAGAAATCAACTCCTTCTAACCTGAGCAAAGCTTGAACCATTTTTAAGATTCGTGACTCGACAGACCCTCTCCCCCAAAAGAAAAAGAATCCTTCTCTTCGGGACCCCAACAGCCTCCCTCTTCAGCTCCATCACACCACCACACATGCGGCACCTTGGGGTACAGGTGTGTCACTGAGGTGCAGGGAAGGCATTCCCCCTCTGTCCCCTGTTCCTGTCCCCTTCTGGCCACCTGTTCCTCAATTTTATTCCACAGACATCCACATTACTCACACTCTCATAACACATACATATAGGGCCTTGGGGGTGGGCACGTTATACATCTGTGTATACGGTCTGGGATGCGGTGCCTCCCTGGGGGCAGGACCTGGGGCAGTCTGCTTGTCTCTACCCCAGGGCAAAAGGCAACAATTTGTGGGTCTGGGGGTGGATTGCCCCTCTGGGGGTGATAGTACCTGGGGTATAGAGTATGTTTGGGGAGTGAGAGTGTGTGTATAGTGATCATTTCTGTTTGTCTCCATGTTGGGCGAGTGCTGAGTATATGTGTGCATGAGGGTGGGAATGTATTGTGAAGTTTGCAGATGACACACTGGTGTTAGGCACCATTTTCAACAACGATGAGGCAGCGTACATGGATGAAGTGAAGAATCTGGCATCGTGGTGCCGGGACAACAACCTCCAGAACGTCTGAAAGACCAATTAGTTGGTAGTAGACTTCAGAAGGATTCAATTCAATTCAATTCAATTCAGTTCAATTTTATTTATACAGCACCAAATCACAACAACAGTCGCCTCAAGGCGCTTTATATTGTAAGGTAGAATCTAAAATAATACCTACAGAGAAAAAAAACAACAACAATCATATGACCCCTATGAGCAAGCACTTTGGCGACAGTGGGAAGGAAAAACTCCCTTTAACAGGAAGAAACCTCCAGCAGAACCAGGCTCAGAGAGGGGCGGGGCCATCTGCTGTGAGAGAAGGAAGACAGGATAAAGACATGCTGTGGAAGAGACAGAGTGTGATTCAGCAGAGAGGTCAATCAATCAATAAATCACCTTTATTTAAAAATAAATAATCGGTTTGAAGACGCGATTTCAAAGTGGACAGTGAAGGAGCCTCTCTAATGTGCAAGGGCAAATTTTTTCATAATTTTGGAGCCACGATTGTGGCGATTGTAAGGACGCTAACTTATAATTGAACCCCTTAAATACTCTTTCTCAATATTGGATTCAACTGTGTATGTAGGTCAGGGGTCACTGAGCTTACCAAGCCAATTTAAGTTCCAATAATTAGTTCTAAAGGTTTTGGAATCAATAAAATGACAACAGTGCCCAAATTTATGCACCTGCCTGATTTTGTTTAAACAATTATTGCAAACTTTCTGTAAATCCAATAAAGTTAATTTCACTTCTAAAATGTCACTGTGTGTGTCTCCCATGTGATATATTTAACTGACATTTTTTGTTGTAAAAACCAACGATTTATACAGGAAAATAATGACTATTAACAAGGTTGCCCAAACTTTTGCATCCCACTGTATATATGTTCTCTCTCTTTTTGCACAGTCGAGGAGCGTATCAGGTCACATTTCACTGCTTGTTGTACTCTTATAACTATGCACATGACAAATTTCAAACTTTTTTCAAAATTTCACAATTTCAGTCCAGACTCACTTGGATAAAACAGTGATTTCAGTCACAAAGCAGGATCACTTATTACACGTCTCAGATATCTTTCTATATCTTTTGATACTCAGTATTTCAAAACAAAGTTTAACTACAAGTGGTGAGTTTGTGGTGTTTCAGTAGCTGCTCTTTTCTTTTGGCATTAAATGGATGAAGACAAATGAGTGTCATAAATTACATAAAGGAATATTTTTCTGGATATGAAATATGAGTAGAACAAAGCTATTAGTCTAAAACTGCACCTTAGGATGGAGTTCATTCTGCTGATCACAAAAATAAGTGTTCAGACACTTTATAATGTCTGACTGAGAGTTCAATGCTGCAGGATTCATCTTCACTGTTAGACAGTAAATAGTGTTTGACCTTTAACCTAAGCCAACCCGACACTGTAAATTAGTGATAAAAAGACTTTGGTGGAGGCAAATTTTACCTGATAGCTGTAAAGAAACAGAGTGAAGCTTAGTTTGTAAAGCTGGACTGTTAAGCTCTATCACCACATCACTCATCCTATCACAGCTAGGAAAAGGCTTTGTTAGGTTGACTTTGATAATAGCTGTCATTGCTGTACTGAAATTTGTAAACCTTGCCTTAAACTGCATGTTTAGTATTATTCTGTTCCTCCCCCCGAGGCAATTGGTTATAGTGTTTAACTGCAGGCACATTTTATGAAAAAGGTTCTGGTTTCTTATCTGGTAAGGAATGTACACTTGTATGTGGTGGACCATTACAGGAGTTGAGCCATAAACAGGGTGAGGGGAGATAACCCTTTGTGATCAGGAAGCCACACACACACACACACACACACACACACTCAGTGCCTTAGTTTTACGACGCACCACAGGGGGGTTTTACAATGGGTGTTTGTGAAACTGTGTGTGACTGTTTTGCACTGAGAATAAAAGGCTGCAGGGGAGGCTGGTTCTTTGGAGTCGTCTGATGTCGAGGGCAGAGGTGCCGCCCTGAGACTCTGAGCAGGCTTCTTTTGCTAGCAAGTAAAAACCGGTTAAGCTGAGTGTCTTGCTTTGTTCAAGGGTGATAAATCTCTGAACCAGTGAGGCCTGCGAGTGCAGACCTAACAGGCTTCAGCCCATTCTGCAACCCTGCATGGGATAAATGGTTGAGAAAATGGTTGATGATTTTTAGCTTTGTAAATGATAACTACAGGTTGTCTGTGAAGGTTCTCAGTCATCAAGGTCATCGTAGTCAAGGAGCTTGCAAAGAAAAGCGTCTGGACTTCTTTAAGTTGAACAGAGGCGGTGGTTTACGACACCAACTGTCTGCCATCTATAATCCAGTTTTGAGTTCCCTCCCCAGACGCCTTAACGCCCACTCACATCCTGGGGCATCTGACCTCAGGAAATCACATGACAAGGTGGGGCCAGGTTTCACAATGAGCTCACCCAAAACCCTGGCTGATTGGGACCCACACCCATTTTCACACCTTGGCTCAGGTGATTAGATGATTATCAGGGGGTCCTTTGTCCCTCTTTGGGGGGAAACCCCCACTGGGTTTAAATCTGGGAATCTCCACCATTTGACTGAAGCAGCTTCTTGGATGAGAGGTGAAACTTCTTCAACTTAAAGAAGTCCAGCTTTTCTTTGCAAGCTGCTTGATAACTACAGGTTGCGGCTCATTAAAGTGAGCCGCACCCTCATCAACCCCTCAGTGTGGCGACTTGAGTTCAGCCAGTGAGACTCTGCATGTGATAAAGAGGAAGTGATGAAGCTGAAGGCGTCTTGCTGCTGCTCAGACGTCATCCAGACACGATGAAGACTCCATGTGTCTCTCTGCTCCTCGGTGAGTCAAACTCAGAGCTGCTACGCTCATTTATTCATTATTCATTTAATAAAGATCAACTGCAGAAATATCAGCAAGCTCTTTCTGACTCTTACATTTGGAGATGAACTTGGATCCAAATTTTGATTTGATTGACTTTTACACATATTTTCACCTTACATCTACAAACAGTGCGCCCAGGGTGGCTGTGGTTACAATGTAGCTGCCATCACCAGTGTGTGAATGTGTGGATGACTGGATGTGTAAAGTGCTTTGGGGTCCTTAGGGACTAGAAAAGCGCTATACAAATACAGGCCATTTACCATTTAAACGTTTTTAGTGAGATTTTCTGTGATCGACCAACACAAAGTAGCAAATAATTGGGAGGTGGTACAAAAATCAAACATGTTTTTCAAAATGTAAGCAAATAAAAATCTGAAAAGTCAGACATGCATTTCTATTTGGCACCCTGTACTCAGATACCCCTAAATAAAATCCAGTGATATCAATGGGTTATAAAAAAAAAAAAATATCCCAAGCTTTGAACATCTCAAGGAGCACTGTTCAATCCATCATCAAAACAAGGATGCATCTAAAAGCTGCAGAACGGTAGCCCTCGAGGACTAGAGGTGGTGACCCCTGGTGTAGGGTCTACCTTACAATATAAAGCGCCTTGAGGTGGTTGTTTTTGGTGCTGTATAAATAAAATTGAATTGTAATCTTAAAAAGCATCCAAATTCTCCTCGCTGTCCTTCAGGGTGTTGGGAATGATGATGCAGGTATGATTAGGTGTAATCTAAGTGATAAACACACATTTAATCCTGATGTGACCCGTGGTAGGTACCTATTTAAAATAGGACAGAGCCGTAGGTGCACAGTCAGTTAAAAATAATTTAATTTTTAATACAAAATAAAAGTAACAGTGTAACAGCGGCACTTAAAAACAATTAAAAACTTTACCTTGTTTAAAAACGATAAAACTGTATGATTGCCCGTGAGACAGGACAAGCGCTATGGGAACCGTTTAAGAACAAATCAACATAGCACACAGGTTAAAAAGGACGGACAACTCACACAACCCCAAATGGGCAAAACACTATAGAAAAAGGCAACTCTTCAGTGCCGTCTTCACTCAGGCCCACCGCTGTGCATGCAAAAGCGGCGAGACAAAAAAAAAAAAAAAAGGATTTGTTTTCCCTGCTGCGCCTTTACCGTTCACAACAATATATATATATAAAAAGGGGTTAAAATACTAAAAGAATCAATATCTGTGGTGCCTACTGATACAGAAAAAATAAAACAAAATAACAAAACAATCGACAGCCGCAGCAGTCGGGCCGTCGAATTACACCAGTTTAAAACAAATTAAAACACACTGATGTGTCGGGTCCTTTTCCCGCAACCAGAAATCCACTGGGCAAAGCAGCAGCTCGGTACTCTGTGAATAAAAGGCAGGAGATCACTTATGCTGGACAATAAAACACAGGAATATTCCTCAACTTAATTGTTTTGTTACCTGTCCACAAGTTCGTGTCACACCCTAATAACTGTGGGTCAGTGGCGATGAAGTCCACTATACCGTTCTCACGGGAGCAATGTTTCCCACCTACAAGGGTGCACATAACTATAAACCTCTGCCAACAGCCAGAGCTCAAGTGGTACATTTTTGTGTAACCTACCGTTCTAATAGAAGTTTAGGAGAGAACCCACATCAGACTTTCATAGAAAGAAGTTACAAACACCAACTTGCCCAACTTGGACTGAGCACTTGCAGCTTCAGGTTTGCAGAGAAAATGCCCAATTGCCCACACCTGCGCTTATCAAAGGAGCAAAGACCAGCTCCGCCTACCAGGGGCGGTTCCCAGACTCAGGTCTCACCTGTCACACTGAGCTAACATTCACTTTTTCCTCCAAGTCTCTGGTGTCTAACATCACCTTCAGCACTCCCGTTCTGTCTCAGCTCACACTCACCTCACTCCTAACTGTTCTAACTTTGTGTGATTTTGTTATTACTGCAGTTCCCCCAGTGTGACTGCCACAAATGTCTGCTTATCTGTTTGGTCATATTCACACGCTGAACGAAGCTCCTGACCTGTGTAGGTAAACATGGTGGTGGAGGAGCCTGTGACCTTTAGTGACGTCTGTCCTCCTATTACAGGTGTGTGTGTGCTGCTGCTGTTTGCACCGACTGTTTCTGCAGGTGAGTTGATGAAGTGAAGACAATCAGTGAGACTCCAACAAGAACGCAAATACATTTTGTTAGATTTGTATTGTGATTGTCATTTATGCTTAGAAATATCTGCTTATATATTCTTAGAGTTTTATAATTAGGTGTAGATTGGTAGAGGGTTGATCCTTAATAGTCTGCAAGCTTTGTGTGCATTCCAGAGCTCTCTGACTTTCACACCCACATTTTAGGAGCATGGGAGAGGTCGTACCTTGTCTTATTGTTTTATGGTAGGATAAACTGTTTTAGTCTAAGTGCCTTTTGTTTAGATGGACGGCTCTGGGGAGTCTTCCTGGGGTCACAGTTTGACCCCCACACACATATACACACATATACACACACACACACGGTATTCGTTGTTCACATGTATACCTATGTCATATGTTAATGAGCCTATGCATATTCATGTAACCACAATAAAAGAGCAGTGTTACGGGAGAGCGGACGAGAGCAACTGGGGTCAAGCGAAGGAACGGCGCCTGTCCAGTTCTCTCCCGTGCACGTGAAACATAAAGAATGTTGCCTACTCGTGTCTTGCTTGCTGTGTTATTACATTGCCTTTAACGTTCCAGCAAATAGGTTTAAGCTACAAACCTATCACATTTATCTGTGTGTCTGTGTGTGTGTGTGTGTGTGTGTGTGTGTGTGTCCTCCAGTGTCTCTGTCTGTCAGTCCAAACCTTCAGCAGGTCTTCAGTGGATCTTCAGTGGATCTGAGTTGTGTTGATGATGGACAGACAGCTGATGGATGGTCAGTGAGGACCAGAGGAGGACCCACTGAGGACTGTGGAGCAGCTGCAGGCTTTGGGAGGCTTCTTGGTTCCTACTGTGTTGTGGATCTTTCTGCTCCCAGTGAAACTTTCTGGTGTGGGGACTCCTCTGGACAGCAGAGTGACAACGTCTCCTTCAGTGTCCAATCAGACCCTACAGGTGAGATGTTCCAGCTGTGTCTCTGTCTCTGTGTGACTCTGCTCTCATTAACTCTGTTTGTCTCTGCTGGTCAGATAAAGGTGTCATCCTGGAGATCCCTGCACTTCCTGTGAGGACAGGAAGTGATGTCATTCTGCGCTGCAGGCAGAGGAATGGTGCCACAGCAGCTTATTTCTTCATTAATGGAAGTCATCATGGTCTTAAACCAGAGCACATCATCACTAAGTTCCAGCATTCTGATGAAGGTCTCTACTCATGTTCTACTGATCAGGGTGGAAAGTCTCCTGAGAGCTTTCTGAGGGTCAGAGGTCAGAACACTGACATCACTTCCTGTTTAAAAAAAAGTGATGTAACATTTTGACCTGATAATAGACTGACTGAACCTTCTTCATCATCTCTCCTGCAGATCCTCCCACAGTTACTCATCCTCCTCCTCACTCTCCTCCTCCTCCAAGCACCTCCACAAACTTTCCTCCTCCTGTAAAACCTCCTTATACTTGTCCTCCCTCTCTCCTGGTCCCTTTTGTAGCAGTTCTGGTTTCTGGGGTTCTCCTGGTTCTGGTTCTGGTTTTCTTCCTCTGCTGGAAACTTAAAGGTATGAAAGTTCTCACTCACCCGATATAAACAGATGTAATCTGATTACTGTGCTGACCTTCTGACCCTACATAAATTAAATGGCTGGGTCACCTCCGCCCAGATCAGTGAGTCTTACTCGTCCAAACATGCAGTCATGGTGGGTTTGAATGTATAACTGAGTGATGCTGCTCAGTGATTCTTCAATTTCCTCTGTGACCTTTCAAAATAAAATGTGTATTTGGGTCACCTCTGACACATAAAGCTATATTATGCCACAGTTTGTTCTTTTAGTGTGGAAGATGTCACAGTGTAGCATAAAAAGAATAAATTAGTGACATTACATTTCATCAGCTTTCAGTTCTTTAGGATTTATCATAGAGCAAGGCAGTCGTTCTCTTGCTGATCCAAGAATAAGTATATTATATAAAAAAATGTTTCTTCACAGAATCTATCATATCCAGCACAGAGTACTGTAGTCTGTAGTAACATGTTAGTGTCAACAAGCTATATGACTGTCTTGGAAAAGCAAAATACTCTATGAAGCTAATCTTCTCAGTAAGTAACACATAGCATAAATGCTTAATAATGCTGTAATGTAACAAGTTACTTTTGAACATAATGTCTCCCAACATTGGCTAACACAACAAGGATCCCAAAGACTAGCCCTAAACACAGATTTCACACATACTGAGGGTCACCGTATTGATGTTCATGTGTTTCCTTCTTCTCTTTTCAGGAAGTAAAAACCCATCTCCTCTTCCTGTGGATGTGACCTATGCTGATGTCACGATCAATCAGAGAGCCAATAGGAGAGGTAGGCTGTCTTTTCCAGCTAGGTACTTGCTGTAATCTCTAAATCTATGTTAAAAGGAGTGCTTGTACTGCTGAAGGCTGAAAACTACTACCTCTATGAATGTCTGTGAATCTGTGTGTTCTCCAGACAAACAGCCTGCTGATACACGAGCCGTCTACTCTGATGTTAGGACTCAAACTTCAGGTACAAATGAACAGAAAACAGGTGATGATGATGATTATTTTCTCTTACATGTTTGTTCTATTATGAGTATTATTATCATCATTACGATTATACTATTCTGTTATTGTGAATCTTAGTTCCCCCGTAGCTGTGTCTATTTCCACAGTTAGTGTTGTGTAAACTTATAGTGCTGTTTTCCCATGTGTGCTTCCTATCTGTTGTATTCTGATTTCCTATTTACTCGATGTTGTATTTTCAGCTAAAGGTGTGCCTAATGTTAAGTCCTGCCCACCTGTCAAGTCTACATTTGTTTTCACAACTTTTGCCTTATGACATCAGTATGTTCATAAGGGACATGTACATACAGTTGGAAAAACACAGGAACATGCAGACTATCCGGTCTTTAAGTCTGACGTCATTAGTCGTGCCTGGATCCAAACTCCACTTCAGGTCCCTAAGTCACATGAACACTGCGGCATCACTGAGAGTTAAAAACTGTCTAAATTCTTTCATTTGTAATAAAATGATCAGCGTTGCTGCTTTAACAGGTGTAACAATTAAGTTTAAAATCCAGGCATCCATGAAAACAGAATTTATTACATTTAATGGAGTTAGAGGTTAGCGGGAAGTTAGCTCGCTAGTTTCCACTGAAACATGACACACCATGTTCTGACTGAGAGATTTCTGAAAACATTAAAACATACAGCTCTGCTTTCACTTCCAACATAGATGAAGACTACGTGATCGCTAGCGACACAGCTATGTTAGCCTAACATAAACACAGTGCTAACTTTTTTCCAATTGATAAAAGTTAACGTGAGGGTTCCCGATGGTTAGGGACAAATCCAATCGCATGGCAGGATGCTGTAAACGGACCAAACTTCAGTCAGGAGAACAACTGAGATAATCCATCCACAATACGAGGTTAGTCATTAATACACTGCTGCATGGGCTGGGCTGTAGTTACAGCGTAAGGTTTTAAACACTGAGCTTGTCACGGCTGCTGAGGCAAGCCGTGGTGTGCTTGTGGAGTAAATGCCCAAAATGCAGGCTAAGGCTGTGATGCGTTTATTTACAGAGTGGCATAAACAGAAAATGAGGAGCGAAAAGCTACCAAAACCTATACTGGGAAAAATAATGACAAAACCTGAAAACATGACACACAGGCCGACACATGAGATGAGACGCAGAGAGAAGAGGAGACCACCAACTTAAGCTGAACAAACACTGATTTTTTTCAGTCGTGTTATTCAGCTCCTGCTCAAACTGTACAATTGAATCGCAGGGGTTAGAAGTTCATAGGTCACGATGCAGGTCTCACACTATACAGCCCGATGCTCTGATGCTACCTGAGTGCTCACACTGTGCGTCCATAACATGAAGCTCATAACACAAAATCTGTCCCTGTCTCTCCCTCTCTGAAGCACATGTGTTAAAAAAAAATCCACACACTGCTTCAGAAACACTGTGCCAAGGTTTCATTCATCTGAACAGAGTCATGTGACCAGTGATGTCCAAATCTTCAGTCAGCGCGTCACTGCTTCAGTGCCTGATTAAGTCCAAGGAGCTTGGAAAGAAAAGCTTCTGAAATTTAAGTCTCTTGAAGGTGTTTCATCCAAGAAGCTTCTTCCGTTCTAAGAGTAATTGGTGGAGAGTCCCAGATTTAACTCCCATAGGAGTGTTCCTAAGAGGGTCTTGGACCCCCTATTGACCCTCTACCTAATCATACCAGCCAAGACTGCAATCACTTGGATGAGTGAGAACCTTCGCAGACATACCTGATTCAGAGGTTTATAAGGAAATTAATCATTCTAAGGATTTGTGCTGTGTTTAGGTGATTTTGTGTGAGAGATGGTGACCAAGTGTCCTACATGATCAGACACATGGAGCCTTGAAGAGAGGACCCTCTGCCTGCTCCTATATAAAAACCAGCTCATCAGAAATTCTGCTCTAAATGTACAATTTTATTTACATATCACCTTTCAAGAAAAAAGATCACAAAGTGCTTCACACAGAAATCCAAAGGCATAAAACATAAACAGACAAAAGTTAACCAAATCCAATTCTAAAAATGTGTTTTTAGTTGTTTTTTAAAAGACACTACTGAGTCCAGAGGTCTTAAGCTCAGTGGGAGATGGTTCCACACTCTGGAAGCCACAGTGGCAAAAGCTCTGTCTCCCTTCATTCTCAGCCTTAAATACTGTAAAATAAGTGGGCCCAAATCACATGACCTCAGGGACCTGCTATGGACATAGGGCTGTAGAAGTTCAATGATGTAGGCAGGCAGGTTTCATGAAGAGCTCTAAAAGTCAGAACCAGAATCTTAAAATGGACTCTGAATTCAATGGGGTGCCAGTGCAGCTGTATTAGCAACAGTGTCACATGTGAGTACTTCGAAGATTTGGTCAGAAGCCTTCCTGCAGCGTTTTGAACAACCTGCAGAAGGTTTTAAGGAATATTAGGAATAAAAAAGGTAAGTTTGTTGTGTGTGTGTGTGTGTGTGTGTGTGTGTGTGTGTGTGTGTGTGTGTGTGTGTGTGTGTGTGTGTGGTACACTGTAATTTCTGCCTGTAGGGAAGCTACCTGGAAGATATAAACATGTTAAACACACATACAAGTGTGTGATACTCTAATCCTGTGTGTGTGTGTGTGTGTGTGTTACAGAGCAGTCACCTGATCCATGTGCTGTGTACTCATCAGAGACAGCAGGTAACATTTACACACAGGTGTATTTAAATAAAAGCCAGAGGTGAACAGCTGACATCAGTGATGTTTGTCTGTGAACAGGAAGCTGAGGACACACTCGGTCTGATGGACGACCTTCATCCTCCACTCTGCTCCTCTTTCAGTGCCTGCTGAGGCATCATCAGTTATTCCTGAAACTTCATTAGTCAGTGTTGATCATAGAGGGGAAGAGTTGTATTTTTAAAATTAGTTTTGCCGTTTTCATTCTTCTGCAAACATGTGAACGACTTTAAAGGATCCACATACATGTAATAAAGAAGGGACCTGTGTTTAATAAAAGTTTGTTTAAAAGAATCCCAGATGTGTCTGTGTTTGTTAAATCTATCAGCCTGTATCAGTCAGTCCCTGTGAGGTCCTGATATCTGTCTGAGACAAGCTGAGTCCTGTAGGTCTGGGTGATTTGATAATCGAGCTGCTGGTTGGTACTTTGCTGTCCCACTCACAATCATCAGCTGATGCTTTTACCAGTGTAAGTTTAGTATGTTTAATGAAGCAATGCATGAATTTACATTGATACTGTGAATATTTTCAGACTCACAGGTCCACATCATGTCACAGTTTGGTGTCAGAGGGACTTGCTCTTGGATGAGTCCTCACTTTATAGTTAGATTTTTATTTTTAGCTCGGGCCCTACAGAAATATCAGACCATAGCTGCTTCGTGCTTCTGCCTCCCTGCCTCAGATCCTTTACTTCTGTGATGAAGCATATGTGTAAGTCAACAAGGAGATCTGTAATCACTGCTTGATTTTAAATGATTTTTTAAACCACTACCACTTTCTGACACTGCCAATTGATTGATTGAAGCCTTTATTAGTCACTTGCAGTTGCCTGCAGCTAAATTGGACCTCTTCAGACCGTACATACAATACACAAACATGACAGTGGGGAAATAGGTCAGAACAGGTAGCATAAAGAAAACAATGAAATGTATAACACAGAAGGACAGTCGAGGAGGAAAAAGAAATTCTGCAAATCCTGACCCCTAAAAGGGGAAAAAACACGTACATTTGGCCAACATGTTTTAATGTTTTTTGTTATTAAACATTTGCACATAAATAAGTGACATAATATTCAGTACTTACTTTTAACAGTTTTCTCTTCGGCCGCCCCGCTTCAGCCGTCTGCCGTTTGTTTCGGCAAAATTATCCACATCCACCGCTGTGCTATGAATTCTGGGATATGTTGGGCCACGGAGGATACACCAACCCATCCTTCAAATTCGAGAAATAAAGGATGAATTTGAGGCTGCATTTGGCAGCCTTGGAATTGGGACAGCCTTCGTCGCGTGGCTGTGACGTAATTGGCCTTAAAATGCGGCATTCAAGGCTGCAGACCCTGAATTGGGATACAGTTAATAGCTGTGTCCCAAAATGTCGGCTGCATCCTCCGGAGGCCGCATTTGAAGGCCGATTACGTCACAGCCAGGCGACGAAGGCTGTCCCAATTCATCGTCTCCTTCAAATGCGCCCGACAAATGCGTCCCTCTGTTTGGTGGTGTCGAGCCAAACGGACTCTAACGTGTGTTTGAACGAGCTGACGGTTCACTCGTTAAGCTGAAAGAAAGATGCTTTAATCACAGGAGTCACACATGTGTCCACTGGACCATCTGGAACTCTTCTTGTTTAGCACTCGTAATAACACAAACACTAAATCCTCCTTCTCTTGTGCTGTTTTGTAGCAGTGTGTACACCTGAGACTGTCACCTGTCTGTCTGTCCTGCACTCTCTCTCTGTTTCTTTCTCTCTGATTGTGGAATAAAAGTATGAACATGTATTTATAAGTTACACTTGTGTTTGAATCCTGCAGCTTATCACACATTTGATTTCCATGTGTGACAACTGCAAGTGTCCAGAGTGAGGACAGACTGAGGGACCCACTGCTGCACATCATCTGTGAGGCTTTGCACCCTGATGATCCACCAGGACAAACTCAGCAGTGTGTGAGGAAGAGGAGGAGGAAGAGCCAGCAGCAGCTGACAGATGGAGAGAATAGACAGACTGTTCCCTGTTTGTGAAGGACTGCTAGGAAAGTTTAACATAACTAATTGTCTGTCCTGAATCAGTCTTATTAGGTAATGTTCAAATAATGTTATCATCCCAGTGTTTTCAGTGTGGGAGAAAGTACTCAGGGCCTTCAAGTTACACACTATGAAAGGCAGCAACAAGTTTAATATTCAGAAACCTAAAGTATGTATCAGCAGCAGAATGGAGCTAAAGATAAATGTTTGTTTCAGTTCTATGAAGCTTTGAGTATTTTGGATTAGTAGCACTGCTGTGTTTGTTGCATCATATTGCTGTAATTGTTTATATGCTTTATATATTCTGAGGTAAGTTGATCTATAGTGTTACATCATATTCTATAAGGATGTTATGTGTTTGTATACTTTCTGCCCAGTTTGACCCATTTAGCAGAAGTCAGCCTGTTTAAGGCTCTGATATCTATTCTGTATGACTTAAAGCAGTTATGACATGGTCTGATTTTCTCACCCAATAAAGGAATATTTCATATATCAGTCTGATCTTCATTCCATCAGAAACAGTTATCACATTGCCGTCACATTTTCTTTTTATACATATATGCAAGCATTGAGCCAAATTTAGTAATGCCAACATATTAAATGAACAATATTTGTCTCTTATATATAATACATCTGTATATACACTGTCAAACATACCTGTCTTTGAGTGAAGATTTAAGGTGATAGGACATATAAATAACTGCAATTTGAATCTGTAAGCTCAGTATTTGACACAGAGTTCATGTTCACTGCTGAAATAACTAATAATAATTAATGTAATAACTATAATATTGACCATATTATATTTACATTACCAAAGTGAGATGACTTTAGTCTCATGAACAACATTAGCTAATTGTTCTTTACTAGCTAATCTTAAAATGACTGTTCAGTACAGAAATGAAGCCCAATGTTTTACAGTCCTGTGGTCTCAGACTCAGATACTTATTAAATCACACAAAGCTCGTGTAGAAACAAATGAACAAAATATGTTTTATTTTTCTAGCAGTTAGTGTCATGGTTGCTAGGCAACATGAGCTGCGCGACGCAAGCTGGACTGTTCAATTTCACAAGCCTCTCCCGGCCTTCTCGGTTTTCGAGGACCTTTAAGGCTGCAGACCCTGAATTGAGAGCCATTGACTGAGATATGAGTTCATAACCTCACACTGATGTTTTCATGTTGGCTCCCTGATCCCACTCACAGACTGCTCCCACTGTGGAAACAGGAAGTAGAAGAACCCCGAGAGCTGAAACCAAGCAAAGCCACCTGTCCTCAGATCAGCATCAAACCACAGAATAAGAAGGAGGAGGAGGAGTACAGATGCATAACAATACTGCAGGGGTGAGAGAGAGGAAGTTCTTACAGAGGTTACACAGAGTAAAACATCAGTGGAAACATGACTGTGAGTGGACCACACCCTCCACCACAGTCCTCCACACTACGTAGCAGAAGTGTGTCAGCCAGGTCAGTGTCCCCCCAGGAGCCCTGAGACACTGCAGAGTTACTTCCTCTATGTGATCAAACGTGAGACGGTACAAAGATCAGGTTTGTTTATGACACACTGATCACACAGCTGTGACATGAACACACATCATCCTGACTCTGAGTCTCAGCGACACACCTGCAGAGTGTTTGTGGGTCTGACTCACTGTGTGACCTCTGACCTCTCAGGCTGTTACTGAACCTTTCTGTCATTACCACTTAATGTGTGGGGGGTTGTCATAGCAACTCCCCTGTTACCAGGCACTACCAGCTAATGGAGAAGCCTAAAAACTGGTCGTGTCCAAATTCATGGGCTGCATCCTCCTGAGGACCCGGCCTTCGCGGTCTACGTGGGGCGGGTCCTCAGAAGCTCGGGTAGGCCGGAAGTAAACGGCTGTGGATTTGGACGGTCTAGCCTGCAGATTAGTGTCACAGCTGTGTCTGTGGAGTTTAATAAACTCGGCCGTCTGCTCCTTGCTATGTAAAATATAACACTAGTGTAAATTCTCGACCATCTCACACTTCTGTTTAATCAGTTTCCTGTTTGACATTTATTCAGCTGTGTGAAAACCAAGGAGGAACCCACCCAGGGGATTAATAAAGTTTTATTTTATCTAATCTAATAACTTTAATCTCAGCCAAACCGATTTACTCAGGAACAAATAAAACACTGAAACAAAGCCAAACAATAACATTTTTAGGTTGTCTAAGTGACTTATATATTATGTTTAACCTGAGTAGCAAAAGTCCGCGGTGTTCTGAAAATGATGTGCCCGGATATGTGCCGTTCTCAGCAGCTTCAGTGACGCTCGAGCTCCCGGCTAGCTATCGAGCTGGTGGGTAACAGACGTCTCCGAAAACGTCGAAGCACGTTTGCAAATATACAATGTCTTGATAAACTGAGCAGATATTTTGTTATGGTCCTGAGCCTGCCGGCTCAGTGTTTTGTGTTTCCTTATGCTTTTGTTCATTCCGAGTATGTATTCTGTTGTGATTTGCCATGTGTTAGGTTTCTGTTCTTTGCCTGCCTGCTCCCACTTCTGTGTTCCCTCTGTCTGTCCATGGTGTCACACTGTCTGTTTGTGAATCAGTCTGCTTAGTTCAGTGTCTTGTCCAGTTCTGTGTCTGTGAGTTTCCTGTTTTATTCTGAAGGTCTCTGTCTCATGTGAGTGTGTTCAGGTTACGTTTCCCCTGTCCCGTCAGCCTTGATTTCTCCCAGGTGTGTTGCCCTCCTGTCTCTCATCCCCTGATTACTGGTGTGTGTATTTAAGCCCTGTGTGTTCTCCTGCCTGTTGCCGGTTCGTCTGCGTTACTCCGTGTCAGTCTGCGTTACTATGTTCCTCGGAGTCCTGTTTCTCGTCTGTCTGCGTCTCTCTGCCTCTCTCTGCCTCTCACCCCGTTCGTATGTTCTCAGGTTTGTCATTTAGCTTTCCCAGTTTAGGTCTTTAGTTTTGTCTTCCCTCTTGCCTGTTTTGCCACCTCACCTCTGTGCAAATAAAACTTCACTAGCATTTCATCCCCTGCTTGCATCTTGGGTCCTCCTTCCTCCAACACCACACAGCTCGCCTCGGCAGCCGTGACATATTTGATGTTTACACAGCTACTTTCTCGCCTGAAAATATGTTAAAAGTTTATTTTGTGACCCACAAAGATTAATAGCAGTAATTAAAAAACGTACTAGCGGCTGCCATTGCCGGAAACTGGAGTTTGTCAGGCCCACGCTATGAATTCTGGGATATGGTGGGCTACGAAGGACACACCTGACCCATCCTTCAAATTCGGGGAAAAGGAGGACGCATTTGTCGGCTGCATTCGGAGGAGTCTACAAATTTGGACAGCCTTTGGCGCGTTGCTGTGACGTAATCGGTCTACAAATGCAGCCTTGTTACGCCCCTAGCCTAAGCGTGTAGAGACGCACATAAGGTTGGAGGAGAGAGAGACACGTACCCGCCCTGATTCCCAAGCCAAACATCCAAAACCAGTTGTGAGTAAAAAAAGTGATTTTATTGAAGGTAATGAAGCATAGCTCCAGGGTGAATCCAGGCCAAAATAATAAACAAAACCAACGAAGTCCCACCAGAGAAAACTAACTAAACCCTAGGAAAGAAACAAAACAAACAAAAGACAATACTAACCCTCGCTCCCTAACCCGGAAAACAGGAGAAAACGGTTCCCAAAGAAAAAGGCAGCTCACCCCTTCCACTTCAGTCTATGGGTGCCTAAGCACTAAGTTAACACACGGAGAGCGGCTCTCACAGAGCACACTCACACAAACACACAGCAAAAGTATAGGCTGGAAACCAGGGCCAGGACCGCGTCGGCTGTCAAACTGCTTGCTCGCTCGCTTCTCTCTCTCTCTCTCTTCCCGGCGGGAGCTGTCAGAACGGCGGTCACGTGTTCCACGGTCCAATCAGCTGCTCACTACTCTTCATTAGGGGAGGGACCTGCAAAGAGTCTTAAGCACAGTAAAGAGACAGAACAAAACAGCCCACACAGAGATCTTATGGCCACAGCCGTAACAAGCCTCAGGAGGATGCAGCCCATGAATTTGGACACGACCACTGAGTAAGTCACGGTTAATCACATGCTGTGCACTCTGCTCTGTGATTGTCTCAGGCCTGCTGATAACACACTCACACACTTCCTGTGTACAGAGTTGCTGTTGTCAGCACTGATGTCAGTCCCTGCTCCTCTCACACTGTAACTACAGACAGTCAGTGTCTCAGTGTCAGTTATTATTGCTGTTGTTAAGGCTCTCAGGTGTGTCCTCAGTAATCACTGCTGGATCATCAGGTTTGAATGTCTCACAGATGTTTATTACACATGTTTGTCACCTCACAATCACAGAGCGATGCTGCAGCGCCCCCTGCTGACACAGACTCCTCCCTCGCTGTCTCAGAGGTCAAAGGTCAGCCTGCTACTGAGTGTCTGCATGTTTATGGACTTTCTGTCACAAGCCCGGGTCTCAGGGTGGACTGGTTTCTGACTGGACGATGTTGAAACCAGCTTCCTCCAGCCGAGATACAAAAATCAATATTCTAACAATCGTTTTAAAGCAGTGACGTGTGGATTCATCCCTCTGTGGTCTTCAGCTGCAGGACTCTGACCCTGGAAGACAGAGCTGGTTACTCCTTTTTCACTCACTCAGAGGGGGCGGTGCTTTTCCCCTGGCGGTAACAAAACTGTGGAATTTGTCAGTGTTTACATTAGATCGCTGCACTGCCAGTGTTTAACCAGACCTCTTCTGACTGACCTTTGACCTCTGACATGTTGATTTGAGCCTTATTAAATGATGTCTTTTATTTAGTGTTTCCATTCTACAGGGTGGGCCATTTATATGGATACACCGTAATAACATGGGAATGGTTGGTGACATTAAAGTCCTGTTTGTGGCACATTAGTATATGTGAGGGGCAAACTCCTCAAGATGGTGGTGACCATGGTGGCCATTTAGAAGTCGGCCATCTTGGATACAACTTTTGTTTTTCAATAGGAAGAGGGCCATGTGACACATCAAACTTATTGGTAATGTCACAAGAAAAACATGGTGTGCTTGGTTTCAACAATATCTCTGATCACAGATGGATCACAGTCTTACTGATGATCTCTGACAGCACCACCCATTACTCTGTGACCTCACAGCTTCCTGGTTCTGACCAATGTGACTGAGCAGACCAATCAGAGGCCGTCAGCGCATGAACCCTGAGAGGACTCGTTAAAGCTGAAACATTCACTCGGATATGAGTTCATAACCTCACACTGATGTTTTCATGTTGACTACTTGATCCCACTCACAGTCTGCTCCCACTGTGGAAACAGGAAGTAGAAGAACTCCCAGAGCTGTCCTCTGATCAGCAGGAAACCACAGGAGAACAAGAAAGAGGAGTGCAGATGCATAAAAATACTGCAGGGGTGAGAAAGAGGAAGTTCTTAAAGATGTTACACAGAGTCAAAATCAGCTCTGTGAGCAGAGATCAGCTGCATGGGTGGAGACACTCTGAGGTCTCTGAGCGTGCTCATGGGTGGAGATCACACCTCTGCTTCCTGATGCTTTGACCTTGTTATAGGAGGACTGATGTGTGTGTGTGTGTGTGTGTGTGTGTGTGTGTGTGTGTGTGTGTGTATGTGTGTGTGTGTGTGTGTGTGTGTGTGTGTGTGTGTGTGTGTGTGTGTGTGTGTGTGTGTGTGTGTGTGTGTGTGTGTGTGGAAGGGTATTAACAACTTCGTAGGTACCAAAGATTGGTAGTTTACTATACTTGTGGGGACAGACAGCCCTCATGGGAACAAAATCCCGGTCCCCATGAGTTTGGAGGCATTTTTGAGGCTCAAAATATGGTTTTAGTGTCAGGGTCACAATTAGGCTATGGTTAGGTTTAGGCATTCATTTATGATTGAAGAAAATAAGAACAACCCCAGGTTTCTCTTCAGCACTGTAGCCAGGCTGACAAACAGTCAGAGCTCTGCTGAGCCAACAATCCCTTTAACGTTAACTAGTAATGACTTCATGAACTTCTTCACAAATAAAATTTTAATCATTTGAGAAAAAAAAATATCAATAATCATCCCACAGATGTAATATTATCTACTGCTACTGACGTCCTAGGTGAGACGAGCAGTTCAAGGACTCCAGATGTTCACCACTGGAAACTCCAGCAGAGGCAGTGAGGAAGCTGAGGCCTCCTGTGGACTCACTCAGCTCAGAGTGTGAGCAGCAACTCCTGTATACTAAACATAAGAAAAGTAATGTGTAGTGCTTCTTCTTTTCTTTTTTTTAAAATGAGAATCCAGGGCTCATATTCCTCATGCTTATATGGTTTTCTTTTATTCAAAAACAGGTTAGTTTAGCGAACGTGTTCCTGTGTCCTTGACCTTTTTAAGGGTTTGAGGAGTTGGTTCCCTGGTCCGGATATTTGGGATGGTTCAAATGCCGAGTCTTTATATGGAAACAACAGGATATTCTCCACCTTATTTCTTAAATGTGTATAAATGAGATCGAATGATGTCCGATAAAAGTAATAAACATGAATGTAAATCAGTTTTTTTTGTTTTTGTTTTTTAACTTTGCAGACTCATTTACCCACTCCAGTGAAAGTGATAAAAAAAATTCATGTCTTTAATGAGATTTTGAACAAAATGCATTACATTTTGTTTTTTGCTACATTAGCAACTTTTCCAACTCTGATTCTCTGCAGGACCCACGCGGACATCAGTTCAGACGGCACACGCAACGTCGCACAGTGCTGGTGGTCTTTCAGTAAATATAAGAAGATGGTTAAGGCGAGAGATTACTATTCTGTCATTTACATCGGTACAAAGGGAGGACTAAATGCCAAAAAAGAGAGAAGTTTTTTTTAAAAATGACGCTTTAAAACAGTTCAAGTATCTTTGTGTTTACGGGGAGAAGGGAATAACTGCGGCCGAGGCTCTGAAAAGAGACGGTCGCTTCACCAATGACCTGGGCGACTTTGAGGTGGTTAACATCGACGACGAACATAAGACCAAATGCACAGACATAATTGATCATCTGGACAATAAGAAATTCCAGATATGTTTTCCACAGGGAGCAGATACGGAAATAAAAGATTAGTGATGGGATTTCCAGCTCTTTTTAGAGAACCGGCTCTTTCGGCTTGGATCACTAAAAAGAGACTTGTCTTTCGGCTCCCAATCGGCTCTTCAGGTTGTTTTGTTGCTTTAATTAATGTAATATTAACAACAATATAAAATTATGCACAAAAGGAATTACTAATGTAAAAAAACAAGTGGTTTTATTTATATATGTTTATATATAAATATATACAGTGGCCCCTAGAGACACGTACAAACTCCAAAAAGCACGTACAAACTCAAAAACACATTGCTAGCATTAACTGACCTTCCAGAGCTACCTAGATCACTTAAATTACACAATTGAAAGTATATGTGTATTGTTTGTGTATTTATACACAAGCATTCATATATATTCAAATAATTAAACAAAAATGTTCATTTACCTGTTACTACCACACACCAAATCCGGTCGTTGGTACTTGCTGGCTTGTGTAGCCTCTAGGTAACAAAAGCTCAACACTGCGCTGAGCATCCTGGAGCTCTTCCATGTTTTGGAGTTTTTACATGTTTTGAAGTTTGTACGTGCTGCTTTGTCTGTAGGGGCCACCGTAAATATTCTTTTATTTATTCACTCCACATAAAATGTAATAAATAAATCATATAATACAAAAACCAACTATTCACATTTCAACTTTTAACTATTTACATTTTCAGCTTTTTCCTTTTAAACAAATTTAAAGTGAAACAACACAAAACACTGCAAACCACAACACAATTAAATATAAATTAAAATATGAAAACAAAAAGAAGATGCATATTCTCTGTCATATGGGCCTGCATGAATAAACTTTCTGAATCCTTTATCATCTGCAACTGAAAATAGTTGTGGATGATTACTATACCTTAATAATGTGACGTTGTTGTCCCTGGCTCTCTTTCTCTCTCTCCCCCTCCCGCTCTGTTCCTGTGTTACTGCGAGTTTAACTACCGCCCCTCCCCCCTCTTCCCAGCGCAAAGCACAAGGCTCGCGTACGGAGTGAAGCGGAAAAAAAGTGCGAGAGAGGGTGAGAGAAAGAAAAAAAAATAAGGAGCCGGCTCGTGTCGTTCACGTCAAATATCCGTCTCTAAGAGCCATTTAGTTCGCGACCGACACATGACTATAAAAGATGCAGCCATCCCAGGGCAGCAAAAACCTCCACAGTGCAGCGGTGGAATGACATCAGTCTTAAAAATGGCAATCAAAGAAACGGACAGCAGCATTGACCGTAAGGAGGTTTACGATCTACTTTGTCAGCAGTATCCGCGTCTGAAACGATGGATGGAGAGTAGATTCCCTTAAAATTCTTTCCAGGAAGCACTGAAGTACAGGAAGGAGAGCTTTGGAAAGAGCCGGCAGCCTTTTACTGAAATTCGCAGTGTTATGTTGCTGCTCGAACTGAGCGAGTCAGTTTGTCTCATATCCGGTTCCTTCATAAAGCAAGGCACAGGCTTTGTGTTATTTGACAACTTTGTCTTGACCAACGCCCGCTTATTCGACTACTGGGTTAAATCAAACTCACCTAACTGGCGTGAATTTGTAAATGTTACCGTGGTCTTTAACTTTGAACACCAAGAATCAGACAGGAACAACCTCGGCGCTAAGGTGTTTATCGGCGACGATAAGTTATATTATGTCATACTTAAGCTAGAAACAGAGAAAGTGCCGCCAGTGCTCATTAAGAGATTTGGGCCTGTGCCTTCAGACGGCGAGGCCTGTGTCGTCGGACAC
Organism: Oreochromis aureus; assembly: GCF_013358895.1. Lineage (NCBI taxonomy): Eukaryota > Metazoa > Chordata > Actinopteri > Cichliformes > Cichlidae > Oreochromis > Oreochromis aureus. Next base: position 132,373,520 of record NC_052944.1, on the reverse strand, counting down.
CCGGGAGGAGGAGTGAAAAAAATGAGTCCTACATGCATCATCGAGAAAGAGAGGCGAGAGCATGCTGAGAATAATGAAAATTAAGAAGACTGTGAGGAATTTTGCAGTCTTTGTGAAATCAATCAGCAGATCAAAAACGACCCCTTTGAAAATATCTACGTCACCTACAACACTCTCATGTACCACGGCTCTTCCAGCTCCTCGGTTTTCGATGCTGACGGACGAGTTTTTGGTCTGCACATTGGCGGGTTTTTCTATAAATCTGAAGAAAGATGGGTATGGGGAGGTGTTGGAAAGAGTTGAGCAGGAGGCAAAGGGAAATCCTCACCTAGAAAACATTATAGCCTCTGTTGTGGGGTCAAAGCAAGGCAAACCTGATAGTTGTTGCAGGAAGTTGAGACTAAAACAGATTCTGAGGAGATCGGTGATGCGCGAGAATCTCCGGTCAAAGCACACACGGCTGTGTAGAGACAGAATGATCACAATAGTTTGTTTGCCTGCCTTCTGTTTTGTACAGACAAGTGTTGAACTCTTATTTTGCAAACTCTTAGATTTCAATCGTTATCATTATTATTAAGACAAAGGCGGTGAGTATGGGGCTCTTGACAACCATTTTCACTGTTGGTCGATAAATGTAACCATTTTTGGAAAAAGCAAGGACAATTTGTGTTTCCTTGTTTTTTTATTTTATCGTAGTTTTGTTTTTAGTTTTGACAGACTCAATACATTTAACTTTATCGTAAATTTTTTCTTTTATGAGCCTTTAAGATTAGTTGAGTGGCCGCATGATTTTTTTCATTGCTCAACTAGAGCAATGAAATCAGTTTTTCTACTTTTTTTGTGTGCGGCCTAACTGTAGATGCTTAAGACGTTGTAATTCTTAACGCTTGTTACGTGACCGGTATGTATTCAAGTGAAGCTTGGGATTTATTAAAGGCTGTTTGGACACAGCTTCTGTTTTGAGGCTGGAGAATATGCGAGTTTTTTATTTATTTCAGTGTATCATCCCCAAAACACATTTTTTAAAGATATGTTCTTGTGTTGTATTTTTATTTTCTGAAGTAATATACCCAGCCTTACTTCTTCAAGCGTCGCCCTCTAATACTCATGCGGTCTTTGCGTATCTACCTCTTCACTGAGATCACAACCTTGGCCCCCCTGTCAGTTTTGGCCGGCGGTCATAGGTTCCTTCCAATAATATGGCGTGAGACTGACATAAAATAAATCCATTAACTGGCACTTTATTAAAGAAGGCACATATTAACAGCACAAACACCAACCCACTAAAAATAAAATGGCTTCCTTTTATACTCTACCTATTCAGGTGAGCATCCGGACTAGCCCGAGTATGAGCCTTAACTAATCAAAATGAAAACGCAACCCAACAAACATACAAGAACATTAGAGCACATAACAAACATATATATATTTCCAAAACGTACTATAAACAAATCAATAACATATGCTTCAACCATTACTACCCAACCCTTCATACTCCCTAACCCAGAACACTGGTCTGCTCTAGGAGCTCTTAAGCAGGTGATTGAACTGCTTCCACTCTTTTGCTCCACATCCTGCAGGAAGCAACCAGGACAGGTGAGTGCTTTTACAAATTCTCTTTTCACATATGTTTAGGTTATTGACAAATGATTAAATGTAAGCAGCTCTAACTTTGGCTCTTTTCTGTCACAGGTAGGATGGTCAGTCCCCTTGTCGCTTCACCTTTACAAGCTCTAAATGTAATCCTACAGCAAAAAAAACCTCATAAAGAATTCATAAAAACTAGTGTGTTGTCTTTATTATATTATTTTTAATCCCCAATCAATCAATTAATTAATAAAAATGCAAACAAGGAAATGGAACCCCTGGTCTCCATTGCAGCCCCTAAAATTCCAAATACGTGAGTTTAATTATGAGGTGTTAGAACATGGAACATGGAATCCAAGCTCTCTTAACAATGGCGCTGTTCTGCATCCAAGTACCAAACTCAAATCTGATATATTGCAGAGTTTGGTATCAGAAATGGTCGTATACAAAATGTGTCCTTCTTTTGGCACTTATTTATATCATACATCCTGTCAGTAAATGATTGATTCCCATTTATTCTACTTCCAGTTGACCAGTTTTATTAAAATTAAACATTAAAGCGGATGGTGTGACTGGATGTAAACTGGTGCTGGAGTTCACCTGCATGTAACAGGTTCACTGTTACATGGAGATAGACAACCGTAAACTTGTCAATTCAGCTGCTGAAGGAAATCTTTGTAAATCTTTTTCTCCCGAATTCCTAATGAAAAAAATCTGAACACAACAAATTGGTGACCCGACGTGATTTTTCAGTTGGAAAGGAGAAAAGGAGGATTGGAGAGGCTCCTGACGGAGCTGCTGTCAGACGCCAGAACTGGAGGAAATTGATTCACCCACACAGAAGGCCTTCAAAATAAAGGTACGCAGAGCCTGTTATATCAAAAGCTGCAAAAATTGGGCAGAAACCAAATTAAAATGTGAGCAGTGAGAGGTTACAGTTCACTCAGTCACACTGCAAAATGCATCAGTATATTTCCATATTTTTATATCTGTAAAAAGAAAGCTGACACTTGTGAGACTTTATCAGAGGTGTAAGCATCACAGCAGAGGCCTTTGTGTCAAAGCAGCCGAGGATAAAACAGAGAAAAACATGAAGGAGATTTTCCTGGCCTAATAATATAAAAATATTCTGCAGTAGATCAAAAACGAAAGAAAACCATGAATCAACATATGAAAATTACCTGATGCTGCTGAAGTGAAGCAGAGCAAAGTTACAGAGGTTTGATTACAGACACAGATAAGCGTTTTGAAATCATTTAAAAAAGTTTAAATTTGTTCAGTATTGAACAGCAGAAATGAGGCTTTCTTTTCAGAAGTAAGTAAAAGGAAACAAGCACAGCGCTGTAAACAACGGTAAACTTGTGTGCAAGAAATGCAGAAAACAGATTTTTAGATGGGAAACTGTTCTTGAAGTATACTGAAAGAGAGAGAGAGAGCTGTGCATCGTGGTGGAAGCAAAACAGCAAAAGTCAGAGTGAATCCATGACGATATTTATGTGAAGCATAGTTTGGATCTTCTTTTGCTGCTGGATCAGTCAATATTGTTTGGAAAGATCAAACCTGCAGCTTCAGAATCACAACAAAAAGGGCGTAAACCCAAAGCGTGGACCCGCCGAAACATCAGAATCAGCGAAAATGCACCAGTTCTACCTCACAGAGTTACTAAGACACACCCTCTGCCAGCATTACAACAGCTCCACCTGCTTCACCTGCCTCCTCAGCCTCTGTACACCTGAAGAGAAAAGAAAGGCTCCAAAAGCTCAAATCTACAAAGGATTCATGAAGTTTCATCCAACAAGAACATGTTTGCCTTCCACAGTGTGCTGTTAGACACCACTGTACCTCTGCCATTTCAAAAAGAGCAGCTTGGGAACATTTTGGCTCCAAACACTTTGTGTTTAACTTCCTAATCTTTGTTTTCTTTGTGAACAACATCTGGAGCTTTTTGACTCATAGAAACATCATTTTGTTCTTTAGATGACAGCAGATTGGGACTGAATAATCAATCACTATCAAACCAATAAAGATGCTGATTTTACAGGAACTTTGTTGGAGAAGCTGGAAAGACATGAAACTGGTGGAGATCCCAAACCAGTTGATAGTTTTCCATTTGAGATGAAATGACTTTCTGTCCTGATATATAATAAAGATGTTGGTTGTTTTTGAGCCCCTGTATTAAAAGTAGATCCAGTTTAAAGTCAGCTTGAGTTTGATGTCTTTATGTCAAAGCTGCTCATGATGTTGAGCTGCTGATGGAATAAAAACAGGTAAAAATCTGCCTCAATATAAAAGCATGTAGTCCAGACTTAAATGTAGCCTATTGTTAGCTGAGGTCCACACACAGTGTTTGACAGTGTAAACTGTGTGAAAGGGCTGCTGGTGGAGCTCACTAGGATGAGCAGGTGACCATGTGCCACGAGGTGGAGAGCAGCTGGCCTGGCTTTGATTCTGACCACGCCCCTTTCTCTCTCCCTCTGCTTTGCTGTCACTTATCTTCACTGCTCTGTCCAATAAAGCTGAAAAAGGCCCCAAATCAAAGAAATCTGCTGCAGCCTCTGAAATGTCTTCTGTTTCCTTCCCGACGGCTTTTTTTCACCGTCAGCCCATCAGACAGTCCAGCAGCATTTATGATGATGTCATGATGTTGAAGAGACTGCTATGGTGGCCTCCCATGACCCCAGCCTCATCTACACTGAGATGCAGACATTTGAAAACAACTGAATAATAGTCCAACACAACAGTCTGTGTACAGACACACACTGAGCTTTCATAGAGTCAAAGGAGTCAATCAAACACAGCTAGTTGAGTCATTTCTTGTGTGAGTCTAAAGTGAATCTAGTATTTGAAAGTCCACTTCCTGTATTTGTTGTTGAAGACTTCTTCAGCTTCTTCTCAAGGACATCAGCTGCTTGTTTGGCAGCAGAGGCAGTTAAGAAGCTTCCTGAAAAACACTGAACAGTGAGTTCACTGTGGCATATGACAAATTCAGCTTTCTATGTGCAAATGTGTCTGTGTCAACCTTGGTTTCGAGACCAAGGCCGGTGTTGAGACATCCAACTCTAACCTACACTACAGCTCTGCTGGCCTCTGTGTTCACCCTGCAGGAGACGTGGAGACCCGAGCTCACCTTCTGCAGCACTTAGACACAGTTGCAGTGAGGGAAGGTGAGTCATCCTTTAGCAGGACATCATTCAGGCTTTATTAGCATCACTGTGACTGTTATTGTGTTTGTAGGAGTTTCCTCTGCTGGTCTCAGACAGCAGCAGAAACATCAGCCTCCCTGTCAGTGGAGATCAGTTCTTATGTGCTGTTGGCCAAACTCAGCGCCTCCCCGACTGCTGAGGATCTGGGATATGCCTCTGGTATTATCAGGTGGCTGACTGGGCAGCAGAACTATTACGGAGGCTTCTCCTCCACTCAGGCACGACACCACCCGAACAGCATGAAGCTCATCTTTGAGTTCATCTACAGTCTTGGACCAAATCAGAAGAAATAATCCTGAAGCTTTCATGTTGTTGCTTTTCTCTCAGATATGCAGACTTGTTTTAGCAGGCAGGGATGTTTTTATTCTTTATTTACAAGATGAAATTGACTTTGGTCTAAAAATGTGTTGTTTTAACAGAACAGCCTTCTGTGCACCAACTACACGTAACAGCCTGTAAATAACAGCTCAGCTGCAGTCTGTAAGTTTCTACCTGTGATTTCTCTACTTTGTTTCTCTGAGATCATCTCTGTTAAACATATTTAACCTGTTTAACCTTTATTTAACCAGGAAGTGAAGGTCAGAAACTCTTTGTGAGAGTGTGTTGAAGTGACACAGGCAGTTTGAACTTCATGTCAACATGAATCCATCCTGTAGGACACAGTGGAGGCTCTTCAGGCTCTCTGCTCCACTCTGGTGTTCAGTCCTGAAGGTTGGAGCACAGGGACAGTTCAGGCTCCAGCAGTCAGCTGACATCTGATCAGGGCAACAAACTGCTCCACCAGGAGGAGGCGCTGCAGGACGTGTCAGGAAAATACAGGCTGGAGGTGAAGCTGCTTCAGTGCAGCTCAGTGACAGCATCATGTGACCAGGTCCTGGTTGGTGTCAAACAGGCTTTCTTTGTTTCTTTGTACTTATAAAACGCTAAAGAAGCATTTTCACATGTAATCAGTGTGTTTTCATAGACAACATTAGAGCTGACAGTAAGAACTGCACACAGTACAATTCTGTTTGACACTAAATTAAAAATCAATAAAGTCACTTTGTGTCTACATGACAATCAGAAACTTTCTTCATCCCAGAGGGAACCTGAGCTGTCGGAGCAGCAAACACACAACAAACATCAACCACTGATAGGAAATGAGAAACACAGATATTGATGATAAATATTAAGATAAATAGATAAATATAGAGATATAAATATAAAAGTGTCACGGTGTAGAAAAGTGACAGCAGGCTGCACTGAGCTGTGATTGGTTCTGTTTGTTTCCCAGATTTGTGCACCTACAACATCCCAACACCTGCTGATGTCCCCACTCTCAGTGTGAAAGTCCACACAGAGGTGGAGCCCACAGGTGGAGCTGCCAGAGCCAGACTGACTGTGGAAATACATCCCTGTAAGTATGTGACAGGTTAGAGGAGAGTCTGTACCAGCGTGGAGTCACTGTGGGTGATGAAGAGCATGTGTGCACACACTGTTCAAACACAGCTACAGTGGGAAGGAGAAAACTACAAACATGGTGGTCCTGGATGTTCCCCAGAGTGTGAGTAATTAGACTCTACCAACACGTCATGTGATCACTGTGATGATGTCATCTCCTCACAGCTCAAACATGGCCTCCTGGTGAGTCGTGTTGAACCAAAGGAAGATCCTGTTCTGGTGTCCTTAGAGGAGGTCAGAGACGTCCACAGTGGGGACACCAGATGATGATCTTTGGTACAAACTGTGTCTGCGATTGTTTCTGTCTCGTCCAGTTATCAAAGGACACACCATCAACCACAGAGATCATCCAGGAGCTCCTGGATGATCCTGCAGGATCCACCTGAGTGTCCCAGTCCTGGACCCTGTTTGTAACCAGGAGGATCCCAGGCTTGATTATTGTTGATGTGTTATAAATATTCTTGTTTTATTCTCATTAAATAAATATGTGTATAAATATGTGGATTCATGTTTCAGTCCTGGACGTTGATGCTTGTTTGTTTGAAAGGACACAGATGGACCTTGTTTCCTTCTTTCCTTCCTTTTTGTGTCCTCTGTGCTTCATCTGCTGCTCTTCACTCTGTTACTTTGGACTGATTTCACTCACACTTTGTTTCCATGGTTTCTGTGCGTCACGCTGACAGCACGTGAACAACACGACATGTTTGATCTCAAAGAAGGAGCAGCATCCTCTCTCCAACCTGTTTCTCCATCTTCTACAACACCTGATTCATTCCAGTTTCTCTGCTTTCACTTTGATTCATGTCAACATGAAGCCTGAGCGTCTGTGATCAACACACTATCAGCACCACTGACATACTTCATCATTTAAAAACACTTCCTGTCACTCTGGTGGTTACAGTGACATCATGCAGTTTGTGTTTTGACCTCCAGAGGGCGACAGATCAGCACAGACAGAGAGCTCCATTCAAACTTTGCTGCCATCAGTAAGATAAGATAAGATAAGATAAGATAACCTTTATTTGTCCCACACGTGGGAAATTTGTTTTGTCACAGCAGGAAGTGGACAGTGCAAAAGTTATGAAGCAAAAATTAGAATAAAATAAAATAAGAATAAATACAGTACACAACTGTACAGCATAAAATAATAAAATACTATATACAGTAGAATAAAATAGAATAAAATATACAATGGGATAAAAATAGAATACAAATGCTATATACAACAGAGTGAAAAATACAACGGTTGCCAGAAAGATTATTGCACATGTGTGGATGTGTGTGTTTGATCAGTTAAAGTCTTTGTTGTGGAGTCTGACAGCAGTGGGGAGGAAAGACCTGCGAAATCTCTCCGTCCCACACCGTGGGTGCCGCAGTCTCCCACTGAAGGAGCTGCTCAGTGCTGTCACAGTCTCATGCATGGGGTGGGAGATGTTGTCCAACAGGGATGACAGCTTAGCCGCCATTCTCCTGTCACTCACCACCTCCACTGGGTCCAGAGGGCATCCTAGAATATAATCATCAGTGTTTGAGCAGTTATGATATCAGGGACAATCTAGACATGTGTGACAATACTGAACATGTCACATGACTCATCTTAAACATCATGTGATCCACTCTCAGTCTGCACTTTCATTCATTACAGCAATGGTTTTACAGGTGATTACTTGTTGTTCACAGTTCATTTTTAAATAGAAGACATGGGACTTTGAAGCAGTTTAAACACGTCCATCCATGAACATGTAAGAAATCAAAATAAAGTTTTGCTTCATGTCTGAAATATGTAGAAATCTGGCTATAACAGTTTGGGTCAACGTGCAGATGTTCCAGATGTTCTGCTGTCTCTCTGTGTTTCATGTTGGACCAAAGTGAAGGTTTTTGATGTGACTGCAGGAATGTGACGTGTAACTCTGAGCTTTAGGAAATGAAACTAAATGGATTTTTTCTCCTGTATTTATAGGAAAGTGTAGGAGAGCAACAGATGAACAAGTGTTACTGTAACAGGAAACACAAACACGTCATCAGAGGATCTTTATGTTCATCATTATCACTGTTTCCTTGTTCTGTCACAAACACACAACACTTCCTGCTCTCTCTCTGATGGATCTGATTGGCTGTTTCATTCACAGGAGGTCAGGGTGTAACACACACAGCTTTAACTGCACAGCGACACACTTTAAATCATCTACAGACAAACCTATGTGTTATGAAGAAATAATAAAGAAGTGTCTACAGCTGTCCATAAAGCAGCTTCTCACACAAACTCTGATACTTCAGTCACTTTAATTCCTGCAAAGCTGCGTAATAAAGAGCTGTGACTGCTATGAACTGCTGATGATGACTGCATGAAGCTCTCAGCTGAAGTTTCATTCATTTATTCTAATGTTAATGTCACCTTTTTAAGTCTGTGTGAGGATTTTAATGACAGACATTATAGTCTAAGAAGCTTGGAAAGAAAAGCGTCTGGACTTGTTTAAGTTGCTTGAAGACGTTTCACCTCTCATCCGAGAAGCTTCTTCCGTTCTAAGGGTCAGTGTGGAGAGTCCCAGATTTAAACCCAGTGAGAGTTTCCCCCCAAAGAGGGACAAAGGACCCCCTGGTGATCCTCTGCCTAATCACATGAGCCAAGGTGTGAAAGCGGGTGTGGGACCTAATCAGCCAGAGTTTCGGGTGAGCTCATTGTGAAACCTGGCCCCACCCTATCATGTGATTTCCTGAGGTCAGATGGCCCAGGATGTGAGTGGGCGTTAAGGCGTCTGGGAAGGGATCTCAAAACTGGATTATAGATGGCAGACAGTTGAACAATTTAGAAGAAAGTTTCTTGGAGGTGAAAAACACATCACTCCTGCATGTATTCAACACGTCACAAACATTTTACATCTGCCTGGTGATGAACCATCAGCAGTGTGTGAGCACTCACTTTATTGATTTGACCAAAAAAACAAAGTCAGTCTATCAGTCAGAGGGAGAGACAGCTGTGCTGCTGTGTCCCTTCAGTCATGAACAGCCACCGGTTTGGGAGAAGATGGGCTTCCTTTTGAATCAAAGGTAGTCAGTAAAAACTGGTGTTTCCATCACTGATGTTAAATGATTCAGGTTGGTACAGCGGTGCAGATCAAACCATGAAACTGGAGTACGAGCTTGTAGTGCCCCAGATCTGGTCCAGCTGCAGTAGAGAGGGAGATGAAGTCACTGTCAGATGCTGAGAGAATAACCAGTGTTGGGACTAACGCATTATTAAGTAACGCGTTACAGTAACTACGTTATTATTGTGGTAACGAGCACGGTAACTAGTTATTATGCCAAAACCAGGAACGCGTTACTCGTTACTGGGATTTAGATAGGCTCGTTACTCGTTACTTCGTGTGGTGGATATCGCGGAGCTTCCACAGATTCAGTAACATTAGCAAGTGGTGGAAGCCAGCAGGTGGATGAAGGAAAAATGAGGCGAGAGCAGAGACCCGAGGCCAGGGGCGGAGCGGGGGGGTGGCTTACTGGGCTCAAGCCCGGGTTGTTTTTCCAGAAGCCCGGGGTCTTTTGGAGTGTAATTTTTTCATAGTTGGATGCCTGGCTGGCAACTGTATAAAACAAAAAACTACACACAATATTCGAAGCACATAGTGCATACTGTGGGAATTTACGACTGCGCGTAAATCCCCCCTAATATTGGTATGATCCGAGCTCAGGCACTAAGTGACTGAGCGAGGGGGTGGGGGGAGCTGCTGCGCTGTTGGAGAAACGGAGCAAGGCAGACAGAGGAGAACTGAAGTCTGATCATGTACCAAAGCAAATCATTCGTACTGTACAAATAATGTAAATATGACGGTGTATCACGAAAGATTGATATCAAACTGATCACTTGACCCATATTACATTACTTGCTCTTCAAGTGAATCAACAAATGGCGAAATGAAAAGCCGAACAACAACAACGCTGTTTCTTTAGAGAGTCTTAGCTTACATGTGTGTTTATTTCATATTTTCAGTTGTTTCCCTCCACGGCTAAATAAATCGGTTTCAGTAATGCACTGATATACAAGAATGGACATAAGAAGCTTCTTTCAAAGAAAAAACTCTGGTAGATGTTATTTTATATATTATGCTTTGTATGTTGTTCAGTATATTTCTATGCAAAACAAGAAGAACTTCAATACACAGCAGTATATTCACAGTTTAAACCAGATATTTGCATACACTTTATGGAAAACACAAGAACATTGTTTTACTGTACAACATCAATTTAGAGTAAACTTGTTTTTGTTTTGGATAAATAAATATTGAAATATCTTTTGAATTAGTTAAATGTCAGAATAAAGAGAGACAGAGCTGTTTTTATCACTTTCATCAAATGTAGGCGTACATATACACTAAGTTTATTGTTAATTAATAAGAAAACTCCAGACGATTCCATTCTGAGCTGAAGAAGCTTCTGATAGGTTAGTAGAGTCCATGTGAGTAAATTGGTGGCACAGCTGTGGATGCATATAAGTCAACACACAGAGCCTGTTTCTGTGACATGGGAAAATCAAGAGATGTCAACCAAAACACCAGGAAAAGAACTGTGGAGCTCCATAAGTGCGGCTCAGTTTGAATACAATTTGGTGCCATTTGCAATTAAGAAATACAGATAGTTTCTCTCTTTACTCTTAAAGTTAACAAATGGGTTTTTTTATATTTATCAACCTTAAAAAAATAAACATTTAGTCTGATTTGATGTTACAATTAAAAAAGTGTTTGTGTTTTTATCTGAAGTGTTTGTAAATATCTGGTTTCCACGGTATATTTGATGATTGTCAGCACAAAGAGGGAGAGAGAGGAACAGAGAGGGGGAGAGAGGAGCAGAGAGGGAACAAGAGCAGGTGAGACAGACATGTTAGTCAATGGTTGTTTAACAAAAGTATCACCGTATCATAGGTACTCATGTATCTCGTACCTAGTGTATCTTTTTAGGTTTGTTATTTTGCAAGTTCTATATTTATTAAGTTATACAGGCTTGTTTGCACAACAAGGCTAAATAATTATATAAACTTTTCAGAATCTAAATAGTGTACTTTGGTAGAATTAAAAAATAAGTGTAGTGCAGGTCTATGATGATTTTTAGTGCTACTATCATCTAGTTCTGATTCTGGTTCTGTCTTGGTTAAATCCTAAGTAGTCCTGATTTTGAACTGTTGTAGTCCTGTTTTAATTCTGGATCAAAAACTAGTTTAAGGTGTCCTGCATATGTGATATATATTTTTCCCTATATGAAGTCATTCTTTTTTGAACAAAACTCAAAACAGAGCCAATTAGTCTTTCAGTCATTTCAGTCGCGCTAAACAACAGCAGCACGTTTAAGCTTGATCAGCTGTTGTTAGAATTTATTTAATATTAATTTCTAGTAGCTGATGTTTGCTGGAGCCACAGCTGTAAAGCTGCTGGTCATGATATCGGTTTGGTCATCTGGTGAGAGGGAAACATGAAGATGAAACCAGGAGATGTCCTTACTGAATCATCAGAGCTGAACAGGTGATGGAGAAACAGGTTTACCTTTTAGGTGACATGAATGAGTTGAAGTTATGAACTGTTTTTGAGAGACAAATAACACCAGGATCCTTTTCTATGTAGCTGACAGCTGGTAACTGTGCAGGGGCGGATCTAGCAAAGTGTTGCCAGGGGTCCGTGTAGGCAATGCTCCCTCTAATTTTTCATGTGTCTGAGCGAACACACAAACTCCCTGAGCGATCCCTTGGACCACTGTGAGCAACAGCAGACCTGTGCACTGTGGTCACACCAGTATCGAATCCATCCAAGTTACATGATTTATTAAAGTAATTGAATTACAGCATTTACATTTATGTTAGACTACTTTTAATTAACTGCTTTAGCCCACTTACAATGAAAATTAAAAAAAAAAAATCTTGTTCATGACCTGTGTAGTATGTTAACACTATTGGAAGTAAAAATAACTTGAACTCCAATTTTGAAAACACAACTTTATTTTTTTATTTTATTTTTTTTTATGAAGCTCTGACTTGTATTATGAGTATGAGTCTGTGGTCTGGGAGAGAGTCCTGTCACTCTCATTGTTCTGACACACAACAAAATTATTGACTACACTACACACTAACTACACAAGATTTGCGCTAAACGTCGCAAATCACTCACTTCTCAAAACCGCCGTCACTTCTAAAACTTCCTCCCGTTTCTTAACAACTGAATGCCATGTTTTGATTGGTCGACATGGTAGATTTTTCGACCAATAGGAAGGGTGTTTTGGTTTTGTCTTTGCTCACAGGCGGAGATTGCGTTCGAGCGTTTTCCTTATAAAACGCCGTTTTTAGCGTTTCAGGAAGGAAGGAAGAAAACCAAACATTGTATATTTCTTTTTATCACAACTCTGGTTTTACGTGGCCTATCAACACAATTTAAAAACTGGTATAAAGTCCACACTTTTTCCGTCAATTGTTCCGTCTGTCCTGCTCACATCTCCAATGGTTGTACACGTTGTCATAAACGTGGCTTCACTCCACATTAGCCACGCCGCTTTGCTAGCTAAAACACCGGTGTGGGCACATAAGGACGCTGTCATAGCCTGTCAAAGACGTTGATTAGCTGCGTATATACGAATGTGAATCGCATCATTGGCTGGACTATAGGATAAGGTGGCAACGTTCTAATCCCATACGGGAGCAGCCAGTCACTTACTGACTAACACCGCAAAACAGAATTGTTAACGTATTTAATTGTGTGGATGCTGGTTAAGCATCCACACTATTGAGTTCCTCTTGGGACTTCCGTACACTTTTTGGCACTTAACTACTTCCGCAATTTTCAGCCGATTTTCACCGTTCAAATTTTAAACTATTCTGCTATTTCTGCTAATGTGTGCTATGTCTTTTGGTATTTTTCACTATTATACTTTTTAAAATATTAAGCTTAATTTGTCCCATTGAAATGAATGGGAAACTTCCGCAATTCTGCTAAAACTTGCTTGTTTTTGAAACTTAACTGCTTTTTCCTACTTTCACGTAGAACAACCATTCAAACTTTAAAATGTTCTCAAATTATTGGGCTATTCAGGAATAAATCAGCTTTTTCAAATCTTCTACCGTTTTACTTTTATGCCTCTTAAAGTTTTGAGTTGCAAAATTGTGATTTTTCACAAAATACATGCGTTGTTATGGTTGCTATGCACTTGGCTTCCAGTGTGCCACTGAAGGTTTTGCAGTCTTCTCTTCATGTCCGAACAACTTCTTGCTACTTGCTCAATTTTCACTCAACTTCCACAAATTATACATCAAAACGTAGGTATTTTTGCTGGCTTTCAGAAAATGTCACTATCATGGTTGTGAGATTTATAGAATTTTGGCAGATCTCCTCAGACCAACACAAAGTCTCAAAACTCTCCATAGAAAGTCAATGGAGAGCTTGTTCAAAATCACACCTTGATTTCTGTAATGAGAGGCATATTCGAATCGTCATATCTCCTTAACGAAGCAAAGTTAAGACATGAGGCTTGTCCCAGTATATCTTCAGACACTCCTGACGCTCACAATTCAAGAATTTCTTTCTCACCTATTACCGTTCTGAAATGAGTTAGACTTGTTTGAGGGTAGGAAATTCGTCCCTCGCTCAGATTTCTTCAGATTTCAAACTCTGGAAATGAGGCACTTTTTTCTCTCGTCATATCTTTTTGATGGATTTCCACAGAGACCTGAAAATATCCATGACTGTTCACCACAGCCTGCTGTCTCTTACGGTGAAATAATGATATCGATACTCCAAATAGATTTAGAGTTAGAAAGCATTGTTTGAGGGCAAGTCAAGGCAGTTTTCGCTTTGCCTCTACTCAGTTATGGTGCATTAGAAGTCAAATATCTTCAATAATTCAGATTTTAATGATAAACTGTCAACACTTTAAGATCCCCCCATCTCTTCTGAACAAAACGGTGTAAGAATGACTGTTCTAGCCCCTACGGTTAGGAAATTAGGGGGAATCCTGACTATGAAAAATAGACAGCACAAATCCTGTCTCTGTGCTGCATGTGTGTAAAAACAGGTGCACCTGTTTTGGTGGGAAAAAGTATACAGCCTCTCTGATTGGTGGATTCAAATTCAGCAGCTCCCAGGCTGTTTGGCTGCTGCTGCTGCTGCTAGTGTGTGTGTGTGTGTGTGTGTGTGTGACAGAGAGAGAGAGAAAGAGAGGGCGAGAGAGCGTTTTTATGGGAGCATCTTATTGTATGATTTAAATTCAATATATTTAGACTGGTTGACTGAATTTGATCCTGTGTCTCTCTGTGCTTGTGTGTTTCCATATGTGTCCATATTTTTGATTGTGTGACTGTTTTTTTTTTTGTCTTTTTTTTTGCTGATTTTCTTTTCATTCAACAATTACATTTGAGGGAGCCTTAGAATGTTCAGCATTTTTTCAGCTGTTCATTTTGCTTTTCCAATTTTTCTATTTCAGTTATTACTATTGTGCTAAGTCATAGCATTTCTGCTGCTTTTCAGTATTTGTGCTAAATACAGCATTTGTGCTAAATCATACTATTTCAGCCATTTTATAGTATTTGTGCTAAAACATAATATTTCTACTAAACGCAGTATTTCTGGGTAATCATAGTATTTCTATGTATTCCTGCCAGCTCCTCAGGGAGCCAATCCTCTGTGAGTACTGTAATTTTCAAATTGACATATCAAGTCATGCATGACTTCCCAAGCAGCCAATCATATCTGGTTGGGAAGTCATGCATGACTTCCCAACCAGCCAATCATATCTGAGGACTGAGACATTCAAATTTGCATATTGAGGCCTTCATGCCTTCCCACCCAGCCCATCACATCTGAGGGCTGAGACATTCAGATTTGCATATTGAGGCCTTCATGCCTTCCCACCCAGCCCATCACATCTGAGGGCTGACACATTCAGATTTGCATATTGAGGCCTTCATGCCTTCCCACCCAGCCCATCACATCTGAGGGCTGAGACATTAAAATTTGCATATTGGGGCTTTCATGGCTTGTAAGCCAACCACTCATCCATGTCATGTATCTCTACAAATTCATATTTTTACTTTAAACACACAACACTTGACAATCCCCCCATCTCTTCTGAACAAAACAGTGTAAGAATGACCGTTCTAGACCCTACGGTTAGGAAATTATAGCCATTTGTTTGAGAGGAGTCCTCACTATGAAAAATAGACTGCACAAATCCTGTCTCTGTGCTGCGTGTGTAAAAACAGGTGCACCTTGTGGAGGAGGAAGTATTATGTTTTGTCATTTTGATTTATTATTTTATTTTCACTTCAGATTGTTGAGTTGGGGCTTTTGGGTGTTTTTGTATTTTTATACTGAAGTCTTCAGTGGGGGAGAAGCTGACTGCAGGCTGACAGGAAATGCGTCTGCAAGCCATGCTTTTGCAGAAGTGAAACTGTTCAGAGAGCAGATGCACACTCTGTGCACCCACAGACAGACGAGACACACACACGCTTAGTTAGAGGGATCACTGATAGGGGAAAGTTCAAATTGTTTTGCTTGGGGTTGCTTTTAGACTATATTAGGAGGAGCAAACATATTGGCAGATCTGAGAAGGAAAACCTGTGTTATGAAAATGATTTTAATCTTTTATACATGATTGCATTTGAGCTTATTAAAGAGCTGTGGCTCCTGGTCAAGTGAAGGTCAGAAACTCTTCATGGGCGTTATGATCTGCCAATACACGGTGAGGAGGACTGGAGCTCTGAAAGGAATTGCAACACACCTGCTTACATGACATATGCCTGGAGTTATATCCTTATATCCTTATATTCTTTAGAGCTAAGAGTTAAGTTTGTATCATTTATCACTTATATCCTTTTAAGTAAGTTTTAAGGTTCATTTATGTTCAGTTTAAGTAAGTTTCCTTCATGGTTTGAGTATCACCATTTGAGTGTGACATTTAGAAGTCACACATAGTTCAGCTGTGCACGAGCACAGGCCTTATGTCTGGCTAGGACGAGGGTTGTGAGGTGAGCCGGAGTGCAGGAGAGGTCATGACACATACATAGCATATACTGCAGACACACACACACACATGCACACCATAATAGATCTATTTTGGTAAGTAAGAAGTGAAGATGTGTTTTGCTGCAAATGCAGAATTGTGCCAAGTACTTAGAGGAAGTGCACCAGATCTCCCACAGGGAAGCGACAGCGAAGACGAGCTGAGGGGAAGCACCGACCCGAAGACTATGTTCTTTTAAAACTATGTTAAAGGTTGTTGACAGAACATTTGTGGTTTTGGAGTGACGTATGTTTTGTTTAAATCTGCCTAGCAACAGAAAAGGGGGCTGTACTATCTTAACCCTATAAAACCGTTGTCTGAATATGGTAAAGACAGTTCAATACTGATTGGGTTGTTGAACTCACACATGTGTTCATTAAAATGCCGTCTAAATTGCACACGCCTGGATCTGTGGTTATTTATGGATTCCTCTCTCAACATTGAACCTTAACAACCTGTTTTGGCGGGAAAAAGTACATAGCCTTTCTGATTGGTGGATTCAAATTAAGCAGCTCCAGGCTTTTTGACCTACCTAGAAACATACAGGAAACACTGTATGTACAGCCCCTATTTGTTCACTTGCTTCTGCTGCTGCTGCGTGTGTGTGTGTGTGTGTGTGTGTGTGTGTGTGTGTGTGTGTGTGTGTGTGACAGAGAGAGAGAGAGAGAGAGAGCCTTTTTATGGGTGTATCTTATTGTGTGCCTACTGGTGGTGGTCAGAGGGCCCGGTGGCGCCAGTGTCCAGCAGCCTCGCCTCTGTCAGTGCGCCCAGGGTGGCTGTGGCTACAACGTAGCTTGCCATCACCAGTGTGTGAATGGGTGAATGATTGGATATGTAAAGCGCTTTGGGGTCCTTAGGGACCATAAAAGCGCTTATATAAATACAGGCCATTTACCATGTCCATATTTGTAATTGTGCAAGTTATTACTATTATGCTAAATTATAGTATTTCTGCTACTTTTCGGTATTTGTGCTAAATACAGTATTTCTGCTAAATCTTAGTATTATTGCTTAATCATATTATTTGAGCAAAATCATAGTATTTGAGCATATTCTTTCTATTTGTGTCATAGCATAGTATATTTGCTGAATTACAGCATTTCTGCTATGTTGTAGTATTTGTCCTAAATCACAGTATTTGTGCAATGTTTAGGTATTTTTGTTTAAATAACGTATCTATGTAATCTTGTACCATGGTTGCTAAAATCCTGTATTTCTGAAAAGTTATCTTGTTTCTGCTAAGTTACAATATTTATTCTAATTTCTGCTGCTAAGTTCTGCTATGTTATTGTATTTCTGCCAAGTATTATGTTTTCTTTACGTTATTGCAGTTCTGCTAAGTAATTACATTTTTGCTAAGTTCTTATGCTTCTGCAAAGTTTTTACAATTTCTGCAACTTTTCAGCTTTTTCAGCTAGTTTCAGCTGACAGCTTCAGCTTTACAGCATCCACACTGCATTTTCGCAGGAAATGCAAACTTTTCTAGTTTCAATTCAGGTTAGAATTTTTTTTTTGTGCGCAACGCAGATTTTTTCTGCGCAGAGACCGTGCCAGCAGTGCGCAATTGCGCACGCGCGCAGCTTAGAGGGAACATTGCGTGTAGGGCATTAACAGGGAAAGTTTGCAGTCTGCATGCCAAATATTCTTGGGCAAGATACTAACCCCAAATTGCTCTCCGATGCATCCATCGGAGTATGAATGTGTGTGAATGTTACTTAGAAAGCACTTAGAAAAATGTGCTTGTGCGAATGGGTGTGAATGGGTGAATGCACAAGTTGTGTAAAGTGCTTTGAGTGCTCAGAAGAGTAGAAAAGCGCTATATAAGAACCAGTCCATTTACCATTTACCAAAGGGGGGCACAAGGAAATACTTTTCTTTATTATTCTCATTTAAAATGTCTCACTTTTAAAAAAATAATTATCTGAGTCTTACAACAAACAATTGATAGATTGATACATATATACCATCAGAACAGTGTACATCACTGTCACAACAGTGTTTGTTTTCATTCAAAGGCTTTATGATTTTTCCTATAATGGTGGGCCGGTCTCTAGTCAAAATGCCCGGGACGATTGTTTTGTCCTAGTCCAGCTCTGTATGCAGCTCATCTGCAGCCTGGTGTTACCTACATCTTCCTATTCAGAAGGCAGAATTTCCAAGTTCTGAGTACAATCAAAAGCACCACGACTGCAGTTTTTGTGTTGGATGTAAAAAGCAGGCTAGAATCATGGCGGCGGTCAACGACGGTCCAGGCGTGGGATTTCTCTTGTGGAAATGTGCACATTATTTTTTCCTTTCTGTTGGTAGGTGGCACAGTGCACTTGTGGCAAGTAAGCAAGCTAGAAGACTGGCAGTGTGGCTGGGTATCCAGTTACGGAAGCAACACATTAACAAGAGAATTCTGAGTAAAACCAAAGTTACTTTCCCTAGTAACTAGTTACTTTGAAAGTAACGAGTAACTTGAAGTAACTGAGTTACTTTTTTAGAGAAGTAACTAGTAATGTAACTAAGTTACTAATTTAAAGTAACTTACCCAACACTGAGAATAACTGACATGTTTCCCAACTGGTTAATGAAGTCGATCCAAACAGAAGGCAATATTGTGTAGTGTGAGAAGTCTGGTGATTGTGGGGATCAGGGAAATTATTTTACTGCTACTGTTCATAACCATCATCATTACCATTAATAATATAATCTACAACACTGATATTGCATTCAGAAGTTTAAACATATCGGCACCCAATTAGCCTTTATTACAGGTGAAGTTATAACCACTTTAAACTGTTGAGTTTAAATTTATAATCTTAAATGCTTATATGCTGATTATATTGGGTTATATAAGAAAGGCCCAACTCTGAGTACAGTCTGTGCCAAGAGTCTTGACAGGAAACTGCAGGCTTCTGCAGAGCATGCTTTTGCACCCAGAAAGTGAAATTAAGCAGAGTGTAAGTGACGTGGAGTTTAGAAGGTTAATCTTACAGTAAAATAGTAGCTGAGCAAAGGCCTGAGTGTATTCAGCAACCTGCTGCGTTTGAGTTTGCTTGGTAACAGATGACTCAGAATAAGTCAGGAAGTATACTTCTAACATGTCTTTGTTTCCTCTGTATAGTGTGCACGTCAGGAAGCACCTGCCGTGGAGACTGAGAGAATGTTCTTTTCTGACTGTGTCACAAGTTGCTGACAGAACATTTGTTGTTTTGTAACTTGCATGTATTGAATCTGCTTTGACGCATGAGGGGGCGTCATAAATAATACCCTGATGATATAAAATAACTGCTTGTGTATTATTGCGCAGAGATCCTGCAACTGGCGTTTGGGCTGTGTAGGGGTCTCTCTTTTCCGGAAGATAATTGAATAAAAAGGAATATAAAATGTTTTGACCACTATGAGTCGGGTTTTCTCTGTTCTATCATGGGGACAAAAGAATCGGGGTTAATGTGATCAAAGCAGAATCACTTGCTCCAATGACAGCCTGGTAATCTGTAATGTCTCACTGGACGATGCAGGAGAGTATTGGTGTGTTTATTCTTAGTTTTTTCATTGTTTGTCAGCAGAAAAACTATTCTGATCTACAGAGAGCCCTTTGGGGTTTACTCCACTTCCTACAGAGTCAGGTGGATCCTGCTCAGCGGTCTGCAGGTGATGCTTTGTGTTGTTGTGGTCTGTGTGATACAGAAAACCAGGAGAGGAGAACGACTTCCAGCTGAACCACACACTTAATATGGGTATCACCATCATTTACTATTATTAGTATTCATAATGATAGTATCAGTATATATTATATATTTCAAATATAAAGACGATCTGATTTTGTTCAATTTTAAGTGACGTATTAGAATTTGCATTTAATCCATATATTATTCACACATCTCAAAGTGTTGTCAGATTCTGAATATTCTTCTGTTTCTATCAGTCAGTGATCAGTTAGATCTGTAATAAATGTTAGAAACCAGTTCTTAATGTACTTAAAGTTCTTCATTCTGATGTGAATCAGGATCAGATTTCACTGAAAATGTGTTGTATTAAGTTCAGATGGTCCAGATGAGAAAAGGATCTTTTGCTCCCAGAAGTGCCAATAGAAATGATTGAAACCTAAGAAAGCCTGCATTTGTTTAAGGCTGGTGGGTTACAGCCACTGCATGATGGCTTGGACGTTCTGTTGGTCCATGGGTGAGCTGTGAATACAGATAGCGAAGCCGACAACAGAGAAACAACCACTTTTAAAAACTGATCAAATCAAAGAAACATGTTACGCCGAGAGATGCGGTGAGGGAAACATTAGACTTCACACTGTCTTAACTGAAGTAATTGCTTTATTATCTCATGCCAATATCATGCATATACAGATAGCAACTTCGCAAAATGGCCCCCAATCCATTTCCTGCTCCCTTTAAATACTCTAAAGACCACGCCTTCTCAATTCAGACTGGCCTATAAAAGAGCTGCAATTGAGGCAGGCCACCTTTTTACTGGGAAAACAAGATGGCCACCACAGAGGTAACCTGCAAAACACTCTGTTACATGAATGCTTCCCAACAAACTTCCATATTGATCAGGTCAATAAGTACAGCTCTGACATCACTACCATCTCCTTGAAGTCTTTATTGATGGTGATTACAGAAATCTGCTTCCGCAGTAAAGGTATAAAATAGTACTAAGCTTGTTTCCTAAAGGAGGATTAGAGCTACTCCAGGCATAAATTGAGTTTTAAATAAAACCTCCCAGGTTTTATTTACATATCTGATGCTTACATATCAGCAAAGAAGCATTATGTAAGAACACATCACCACATGAAAACTTCTTGCTTTCAGTAAATCAGGTGATTAAAATCTGTTTTATGCTCCAAAGTCTCACAGACACGTGACATAAATGAAAATGTGCTCAGGTAAGAAAGTGGCTCTGCCTGCTGTTCCAGGTTAGAGAACTGACTCAGGTTTTAGCTCCAGTGATTTCTGTTGTTGGTAATAGGTCATGACCTCTGTGTCCTGACGTGACTCGAACATCAACCTGAGCTGTGGCTGCTCACAGAGGTGCTATGAACCAAAAACACACAAAGGTTTTTGGCTCATGAAGCAGACACACAGACCTGCAAATCATTTACAGCTGTTCCTGTCACAGATTGCACGACAAGCAGTGTGTAAATTAATAAAGGACCCAGGATGCAGACATTACTGAATGAGGGAGCTTTATTGAAGGAACGTGCTCAAACATCAAAGGCGAGAGTGGCGTAAAGCAGAACTGAGTAAAACCTAAACTGGGAAAACTAAGCATAGAAAACAAACCTAAAACCTAGAGACACACACGGAGATGCAGTGAGACATGGAGAAACCCAGAGACGACAGAGGGAGATACGCTGACGAACCAGCAACTAACAGAGGCAGACACAAGGTTTAAATACACAGAAGGATAACGAGGGAATGAGACAAAGAAGGAGGGCACAGCTGGGAGTAATCAGACATGATGGGACAGGAAACGTAAAGTGAACACGGACCTTCAAAGTAAAAGAGGAAAAACATACACACACAAAGACACAGACTCAGAGACTTGACTACACTAGAGGGGATACACAGCAGGGATGACACCAAACAGAGGGAGCACAAACTAAACCCTAGGAAACCAAAACACAACAGTCATAATACATAACAATGTCACAAGTAAAAGTACAAAAACCAAAAACACCGGGTCACCAACCCAGGACCATGACAGAATACATGAATTCAAAGGTCAGGCTTCAGGGTAACGCCTCCGCTTTTTTTTATTGCTCCTAATAAAACAGGACATGGAGAACATGGCTGACTGCGTCATCTTTGTTTGAATTTTTTTAATAATATTAAAGAAAAAAAAGAATAAAGATGTAATTTAATTTTATTTCTACAGCATCAAATCACAACAGGTGCTTTAACTGTAAGGTAGACCCTACAGTAATACATACAGAGAAAAACCCAACAATCATATGACCCCCTATGAGCAAGCACTTTGGCGACAGTGGGAAGGAAAAACTCCCTTTTAACAGGAAGAAACCTCCTGCAGAACCAGGCTCAGGGAGGGGCGGGGCCATCTGCTGTGACCAGCTGGTGGTTGGGTGAGGAAGACAGGGCACAGACACGCTGTGGGAGAGAGCAGTGGTTGCTGTAAACAAACTTATAGCAACAGCTGTATGTAATGTTTTTATAACAAAAAATCTGTTTCTCACAGCCAAAGCAGAAAACAAAGAACCACATGAAACAGAAATAAGATGAAGCAAACAGGTGTGGGTTCATCAGAAAGGTGTGGGCCCCGAAGTTGGAGCCACTGACACCTTTGGCTGTGGGAAGGGTTATTAAATCCACCAGTGATGGGCAGAAGCAGATCCATACGGTCACGTTGGTGTAGAGGCCTGACTTCGTGTTCATGAATGTGACCACTGGGCTCTTTGTACTGAAACTCTGAGTCATGTTTTTACTTTTGTTTTTACATTTGGGGAATCCCCGCTCAGGTTTTACTTTCATTTGGCGTCTGTCCAGGTACTTTCATACCATACAACTTGTTTAGTCAGCCAATCAGAGACCTGCAGCACGGTGGCGTGCCACGACTAAAGGTCTATTCTGTTCTATTCCACAGGCTGCACAGGGTCAGAGTGGACGTTCTGGAGCAGGTAAGCGGACGTTTTTGTCTTTCTGAAATGTTCTTTTGTTAGTTTGTCCCAAGGGTATAGATTTGGTGTTGGCATTGGTGGGGACGGATGATTCAACCACCGAACCCTGCCCTGTTTTTTTTTTTTTTCATTTTGTCTTTGCTTCTTAATAAAAAGAGGAGAAATATACTTGTCTACCTATGCTATTCTACATGCTTTTAAACCACTTAAAATCACAATTCATAGTTTTATATGTGAATTATATAATGTTAAATTACTATTAAACAAATGACTGACTAATGATTTTAGACTTTAGTTTACTTCAGCCATATTCCATATAAATCAGGTATCATACAAAAATAAAAATAGCTTCAAATATAGTCGTGACAATAAAAGAATATGACTTTAAGGACTTAACAACATTACTTCAGTCATAGTACACCAACATCTCTGATACAAAACTACTCATCTAAGATTACCACAAAGTAAAAGATCTCTCAGCAAAATTATGCAACATTTTAGGCACTGTTGCCCCGATCAAATCAGTGAGCTGGGATTTTTTATTCTAAACATGAACTACTGTTACAGCAACAGATATGGACTACATGCCCCACACAATAACTCAATGTCCACTATGTGAAGCAGCCAAACACATGCCTTCTCCTCTCATTAACTGAGATAAACTGCTGGCATATTGGTTTTACATCGATACTGTCCAGTCACTCCTGGTGGACATGGCAACACATTATTCATGGTTACATACAATTTTAGACTGATGTGGGCCAAACCGATTTACTCACGAACAAATAAAACACTTAAAAAGGCCAAACAATAACATGTTTAAGTTATTTAAGTAACTGTAGCGAAAGACCGCGGCGGTTTGAAAACGATGTGCCGGGAGTTTGCTGTTCTCGTCGGCTCAGATATTTGAAGTTTACACAGCTACATTTTTGCCTGAAAATATGTCAAAAGTTTATTTTACGACCCAGAAAGAATAATAAGAGTAATATTAAAACTAAGTAGCTCCAGTAATAGCAGCTATTGTTGGAAACTGGAATTGGCTGGGCCAATCTGGGATATGGTTTTTCAATTTTGTTGTCCGGGTGGAAAATGGGAGAACTTGGGGAGAATGGAGGCTCCGGAAGATTTTCGGGAGGGGCACTGAAATTTGGGATTCTCTCGGAAAAATCATGAGTGTTGGCATGTATGACCTAGCATAGCCTGTAACGTTATTATGACGGACACATTTTATGAGTGAACTTGACTTTAAGTGACTGACAGGTTTCTTTGAAAAATACTTTCTTATAACCAGGTTCTTCCTTTTTGCTGCCGTCCTCCTCTCCTCCTTGCAGGTCATCGCAGCGCAGGCTTGCTGCTGCTAAAACTAAACCGAGCTCTCTGAAAGGCACAGCCAATCACATTGGCCATATTTGTCACATGACGTAGAACTCCAGTAGAGAACGTAATTTAACTCTTTGTGCACCGCTAGGTGATTGAGACGTTGACAGATCTTTTTGTTTCTTGCTATCGGTTTTGTTTTTCTTTACTCGAAGAGATCAAATTATTGGTGGGGACAATTCAATAATCGCTGGATATTGGTGGGGACATGTCCCTTCCGTCCATGCCAAATCTACGCCCTTGGTTTGTCCACATGATGAGCAGGCTGGTCCATAACTGAACATTCGTACATTATGGTATAAATGTCAATAACAGTTTTTAACCAACCAAGCGTGAAGCATGAATACAAACAGAGGCTAGCTGTTGTTAGGATTTTATTCAGGTTTAAATCAGACAAATAACAGCAACGAAATAATCTTTAACTGAACTCTGATCATTTTTACTGCAAGCTTTTCAAAATACCGAAGATAAGCCAAGAGTCTGTATTTATGTACCTGAGATCTGACCCACATGCTGTCGATTACTGACCACAGGAAGCACCTGAAGGACAACGTTAAAGACAGTCAAACTTCCTCTGAGGAGATGGACAGAAACGAGGAACTGAAGTAAGTCTGGAAGCAAGGAGTGAAATGAAACGAGAAGATTTTCTCTGTGTTTTGTTTCAGGATCCATCTGTGGACAGATTAAATATTTGCTGTGCTTAAACTGTTTTTTCTATAATTCCTGTTTCAGCAAATTGTTTCAGAGGTTACGTGTATTTACACGCTACAGAGCAGACAATCTGAGCAGCTGTGATGAAAGGCAAAGACTGACAAAGCTGGCAATGACAAGCTGCACAGATGAAGTCGTCCTGCAGTGGCTGAGAAAAAACTCAGAATCTGACGCCTTCAGCAAACTCACAGACATGTTTGACTTCCTGAAGAAACACATTGATGAGGAGGAGAAGAAGAACCACAGCGATGATGTTCACATCACCTTTGTGGCTCATAGTTTAATCAGAGACTTCATGATCCCAGCCAGCTGTTACCTGCCTCTGCCCACCATCACTGATGTGCTCCTCTATTCTCCCTGGAACTGTGTCAGTTCTGGTTTAGCGTACAGTGTCGCTACAGGAAAACTGAGGCCTCAGCACAGAGTTTTTTCCTGTAGGAAAGAAGGCTGTACCATTCCTGATGACAAACATCGACCTGTGAACCTGCCAGATCACTGGAACTCACTGAAGAAAGCTGGAGCACAGATGGTCCCAAACATCACGGTTAGCCCCCTTTCACCAGATGATGATGATGATGGAGTGTGGAAAAGCTTTGAGTCTCTCTCAGCTAAACACGGCCCACCAGGAAGGAACCGCATCGTCATCCCGTTCATCCTCCCAGGACAGGAATATGAAACTGTCCCGTTCTCTGTGGTGACCTTGGCTCTGTCCCTGGTGCTCCTCTCCTCCAGGTTTAAAGCCACTCTTCACTTCTCTGGTTGTCTCAGAGATCGCTCTACTGTAAAGAAATTTGACAGGAAGTATCTTCAGGAGCAGTACGCCTGCACCATCGACAACAGCATGATGACACACTCACCTGAAGCTTTCAGATGATGATAAATGCTGCTCGTGTTAGACATGTTTGTGGACATTTTAGTGTAAAGATGAAGATGAAATGATAAAAGTAATTTTTCTATATTTGAGGCTCAAATTTATGATGAATGGACTTGAATCATCATTTAGTTCCAGCTCATAATCTGATCATAATCTGCTAACATCTGTGGAATAAACAGACTCACCTGTTCTCTGCTCGCTGCTCACAGGTGACGTGATACTGATGTCAGACCTTCAACCAGCACACACACAGATCATTGACATGAAGTATATAGATTATTTATGTACATTATGTATTATGCAATATTTTGATCTTTTATTGCTTTATGTTGGGGTTTTAGATCCGTACTTGGGTAGAACAATAAGTTATGAGCCACAACTTTCTAACTCAGACTCTGAACTGTGTGTCACGTTCCAAACATAGAAGTAATACAAGTCTACAAGTTGTACATCTATATTTTCACGCCTACAGACTCGGTAATTGTTTCTGATCTTTTGTTATTGTAAAGCATTAAAATGTGAAGATGATGTCGTCTAAGTGAAGAAGAACAGGATGAAAACCTGAAGCTGCTCATTAAAAACAATATTGTATATATGAAATTTATGGAGGACCATGTGCATCAAAATAAAGAATTCTGTGCTTAAATAATGAATTGTAGAATAAATTTGGCATTTGTAAATTCATTTTTGAATTCCATGTTAAAAAAACTGGTTTTTAAAATGTTTTTTTAAAATGGCAAATCCACTCCTCATTTCAATCCCTTTCCTGTTGATCACAGATTAGCTCAGGGATTAGCAGCTGGATTAGCAACTTTATTTCAAAAATCCTGCTGCAATGCAAATTAGCCACACTTGGCATGTAAAGAGCTCTCTGACTGGTTGGACAGACACAGGCTGGCTGCCTGGATTTTTCCTCACTTCTTGTTTGTGCTGATAGCTTTGCCCTGCTTAGAAATGTGTGTGCTTGTACACCACTCAGCCTCAGGATTTACACTTTGCTCGACACTCATATGTGAAGAACAAAGAGACCCTGCAGCAAAACAGAGAGCTGAACCTCTGGCTGCGTGCCTGTTTATTATTTCAGGTATAGATGATGGAATATGACCAGTCTGATGTCAGCCTGCTTCTCTGACAGCACCTCACCTCTCTGTGCTGCCCCCTGCTGGCTCTTATCAATACTGACTGAGTCCTTGCTGCCACTTTATTAGGTACAGCTTGCTAACACAGGCTCAGACCTGCTTTGCCTTCAGAGCTGCCTTAAATCTTCATGGCTCAGATTCAGCGAGGTGCTGGAAACATCCCTCAGAGTCATGTGATCAGTGAAGTCTGCTTCAGCACTGACAGATAGAAAAGTGCAGCCACATAAACAGGATATATAATAATAATAATAATCAAATGATTTTCATCTTGTCAGCCCTTTGTCTGGGTGCTAATCCAGCTGTGTGTGTTTGTGATGACAGTAAATAAATGTCACACTTTCAGCTCCTGTTTTACTGCATTAAAGTGATAAGAAGACTTCAGAGCTTTGACATGGATGGTAGTGAAAGCAGGAAATGACAAATGTAGCACAGCAGCAGCGTTTTAACACGTCTGAGCATCATTTCAGTGTTTCAGCCATTTTAAAACACTTCCTGTCACTGTGGTTACAGTGACATCATGCAGTTTGTGTTTTGACCTCCAGAGGGCGACAAATCAGCACAGACAGAGAGCTCCATTCAAACTTTGCTGCCATCTGTAATAATAAAAGACGGAATCGTCCCTCATTCAGAGAAAATATTACGCGTTTCGTATTGAGGTGAAAAGGAACACAGTTTGTCCCGGACTTCAGCTAGAATGGAAAAAAAAAAAAAAGACACAAAGCTGGAGTTATTCTATGTTTACGCTGCACAGCTGCCTCTTCTTCTCTCATTCTCTCCCCCTCCCTCTCCTGTTGCTACTTCAATCATGAAACGATCAATGATCAGCTGATTGTCTTTTCTCTCTTGTTTATTTATCGCCACTTTGCGCCAGAAACAAGAAACCAGCAGATGTTGCGCTAAACAAAAGCAGCACGTTTAAGCTTGATCAGCTGCACAGCAGCCTCTTCTTCTCTCATTCTCTCCTGTTTCTACTTCAATCATGAAACTAAACAACAGCAGCACGTTTAAGCTTGATCATCTGTTGTTAGAATTTATTTAATATTAATTTCTAGTATCAGCTGATGTTTGCTGGAGTCACAGCTGTAAAGCTGCTGGTCATGATATCGGTTTGGTTATCTGGTGAGAAGGAAACATGCAGATGAAACCAGGAGATGTCCTTACTGAATCATCAGAGCTGAACAGGTGATGGAGAAACAGGTTTACCTTTTAGGTGACATGGATGAGTTGAAGGGAAGTTATGAACTGTTTCTGAGAGACAAATAACACCAGGATCCTTTTCTAAGTAGCTGACAGCTGGTAGCTGTGCAGGGGCGGGTCTAGCAAAGTTTTGCCAGGCGGCCAGGTAGGGCCTTAACAGGGAGAGGGGGACACAAAGAAATACTTTTCTTTCTTATTCTCATTTAAAATGTCTGGCTGTTATTAAATAATTATCTGAAGCTTACAACCAAAGTTTTTATCTGACGTAAAATGTACAGAAATCATACATATAACATCGAAGCAGCTGGAATCCACAGCTGTGCGTGTTCATGGAGCTTGCATTGTCACCTGCTGGACATCACTACCTGACAAGTTTAACTGTCTTCAGAACATTGCAGAGGCCTTATTGACAGTATTTGGCTCTACATATCTGTGTGAGCAGATTTTCTCTCACATGAGTGTCCTCAGGTAGCCGTCTGAATGCTGGACACTTGGAGACCTGTGTCTCTGAGTGGAGACCAGAGATCACATTAACATGTGTGTCTCTGCATGCGCATATATATATATATATATATATATATATATATATATATATATATATATATATATATATATATATATATATATATATATATATATATATATATATATATATATATATATATATATATATATATATATATATATATAGAAGATCATAAGTTCGATTCCTGCCTGGGGCGTCTGTATCCAGTAAGGGTCCCAAGGCTAGACCCCTATGCTAAAGTGAGCCTACCGCAGACATGAGCGAGACAGATAAATATGTGGCAAGGAACAATAACAGAACAGCACCACCAAGGCTGGAGACGGAGCAATACTGGAAGAGCATATGGGAGAAGGACGCAACCCATAACGGCAATGCTCAGTGGCTAGTGGATCTGAGGGCAGACCATAGCGACCTCCTGAACAGGGTCCAGTAACCATCACAGTGGCAGACATCCAAGAAAGGGTCTCCAGTATGAAGAGTTGGACAGCACCAGGGCCCGACATGGTTCACGCCTACTGGCTGAAGAAGCTGACTGCACTCCACGAGCGTCTGGCAGCACAAATGAACCAGCTGCTAGTTAACGAGAGACACCCGGAATGGCTAATCAAGGTCGGACGGTCCTGATCCCCAAGGAGGGACCGGTCCCATCCAACTACCGACCAATAACCTGCCTCAGTACTACATGGAAGCTCCTGTCAGGCATCATATCGGCTAAGATGAACAGGCACATGGGTCAATACATGAGCGGGGCACAGAAAGGGATTGGCAAGAATACCAGAGGCGCAAAACACCAGCTACTGGTAGACAGAACAGTCAGCCGAGACTGCAAGACCAGACTGACCAACCTGTGCACAGCCTGGATTGATTACAAGAAGGCCTATGACTCAATGCCCCACAGCTGGATACTGGAATGCCTAGAATTGTACAAGATCAACAGGACCCTAAGAGCCTTCATCAGGAACTCAATGGGGATGTGGCACAAAGAGAGGGAAGGTAGTCAGAACTGAAGGGATTGAACTACCAGAAGGCAACATTGCAGACATAGAGGACAGTTACAAGTACCTGGGGATCCCACAGGCGAATGGGAACCATGACGAGGCCGCTAGGAAAGCTGCAACCACCAAGTACCTGCAGAGGGTCAGGCAAGTCCTGAGGAGTCAGCTGAATGGTAAGAACAAGATCCGGGGCCATCAACACCACGCCCTGCCCGTGATCAGGTACCCTGCTGGGGTAATAGGCTGGCCAAAGGAGGAGATAGAAGCCACTGACATCAAGACAAGAAAGCTCCTTACCATGCATGGAGGGTTTCACCCCAAGTCCAGCACCCTGAGGTTGTACGCTAAGCGGAAGGAAGGGGCCGAGGACTGGTGAGTGTCAGCACCACAGTCCAGGATGAGACAAGAAACATCCACGAATACATCACGAAGATGGCCCCAACTGACAGTGTGCTCAGTGAATACCTCAGGCAGCAGAAACCCAAGAAAGAGGAGGAAGGCGAGGAACCATCATGGAAGGACAGGCCCCTGCACGGTATGTACCACCGGCAGATAGAGGAGGTGGCTGATATCCAGAAATCCTACCAGTGGCTGGACAAAGCTGGACTGAAAGACAGCACAGAGGCACTAATCATGGCAGCACAAGAACAAGCTCCGAGTACAAGATCCATAGAGGCTGGGGTCTATCACACCAGGCAAGACCCCAGGTGCAGGCTGTGTAAAGATGCCCCAGAGACAATCCAGCACATAACAGCAGGGTGCAAGATGCTAGCAGGCAAGGCATACATGGAACGCCATAACCAAGTGGCCGGCATAGTGTACAGGAACATCTGTGCCGAGTATAACCTGGAAGTCCCGAGGTCAAAATGGGAGATGCCCCCAAGGGTGATGGAGAATGACCGAGCTAAGATCCTGTGGGACTTCCAGATGCAGACGGACAAAATGGTGGTGGCTAACCAACCGGACATAGTGGTGGTAGACAAACAGAAGAAGACGGCTGTAGTGATCGATGTAGCGGTTCGAATGACAGCAATATCAGGAAGAAGGAACACGAGAAGCTGGAGAAATACCAAGGGCTCAGAGAAGAGCTCGAGAGGATGTGGAGGGTGAAGGTAACGGTGGTCCCCGTGGTAATCGGAGCACTAGGTGCGGTGACTCCCAAGCTAGGCGAGTGGCTCCAGCAGATCCCGGGAACAACATCGGAGATCTCTGTCCAGAAGAGCGCAGTCCTGGGAACAGCTAAGATACTGCAAGAGGACCCTCAAGCTCCCAGGCCTCTGGTAGAGGACCCGAGCTTGAAGGATAAACCGCCCGTAGGGGCGTGCTGGGTGTTTTTTTTTTTTTTTTATAAGATTCTGTTTTTTACAGGATGGTTGGCAACTCTACTAACTAACCTTATGAATAAAATAAAGTTCACTATCAGTAACATCATAGCACCCATCCAGCTGTATAGAAACTCTGTCATGCTAGCTAGCACGCAGTACCAGTTATTGTAACTGATGGTAAAAAGTCAGCACAGCGAAAATAAACTCCACCTAAACTTGGTTTATATCTGACCCAGATAGACTGCAGGTCATAACTTCTTACCTGAAGTTCAGTTCACCTGACACTCGGACCTGTGGCTGCCTCGGGTCTCTGCTCCTCCTGCCTCCCCTTCCCTCATCCACCTGCTGGCCTCTGTGGAAGCTCCGCCACAGCCACCACCAAACAACTGAGTTATTTTTACACATCGGCCAGCATCTGGCCAGGGGCGATTTTAGCCCATTTTGGGGGTGCTGAAGCACCCCCAAAATGAATCAAAGCACCCCCAAAGATTTCTTACTTTTTTTTGACAATATTTGCTGTTTGTGTGACACACTGCTAAAAATATAAAAAGCATACAGTAGTTGGTTGAGACATAACAATTTTAACAACAAAAGTATAGATGTCAGACGGTCAGATGTCGCTGACTAGGAGTCAGACCATGTTTCTTTTTGGCTGAAAAACATTAGACCCAGGTAAGCTGGGTGTTAAAAAAAAAAAAAACAACTTGTTTCCCGGAGATGTTTGCTACCCTACAATCAGTCCTACACTGTAGTAAAATCAGCGACATCTGACCGTCCTGTTGCTCCCATTGAAATTTACATCCTATTTTAAAATCTAAAACTTAAAATTGTCCATAGCCTATTTTTGTTACCACTGTCCTGTTTTAAATGGATAATAACTAATAATACTAATAATAACTAACTGACTGAATGCCCATTAACCTTATAACTCCTGTTACAATACAATCTATTTGTGTATGATTGTCAGTCCAAAGACGGAGAGATGAAAGAGGGAACGTGAGGAAAAAGTACAAGGTCAGGAAGAACCAGGTAAAAAACCTGATTTTACTCACACAATCTGGAAGTTGTTCTCTCCCTATATTAAAGCTGCTATACAGAAGCTGCATTCCAACATAACATTATCATTGATTGGGGAGATTAAAATTAATGATATATTTGTATGTGGTTCAGCCACAACTCTACTAAAACCTCAGCCAGTAATAGGTAGGCCAACTTTTGGACTGTCCAGTTGTCTGTATGTCTGCCGCAGTACATACATCATATTTGCTCACTATCAGAAAGAGCCAAACGGAGCCCTGGTGGAGTGAGGAGCTGTAAAGAGAAGCAGATGCTCTGTTTATATTCTAAAAGTGTTTTAAGCCGGTTTCAAAGATTCTGTACAGCAGCTTTAAATGTTTTCTAAAAGCACACATACACTTTATTGCGGCTCCTCCAACCAAAGGCCGCGGCAGGCTAAACATGAGGACACCGGTGACGCGCAACAATAAACGCATAAAATACACTCCTGTAACATTTGCTCCTTTATTCCACATGCACCGTCCAATATACTAATCAGCACATGGGATCAACTTCTAACCAAATACACAAAAGCACAGGCTGCACAAACAAATGACTGCAACTCACAATGATGGCACTAACTACTATGCCAAACTAAAACCTTTCTATGTCATCAATTAGTTCATAACCATACAAAAACCATCAAGTTACAGACAAAATCTATCAAATAGCTCAAGTTGCGTTCAAGCTGCGATCAACAGAAAGTTTTGCCTCATGCTCACCCTACCTTCTGCTCATCAACATCAGGTGCTGTGAACAGGTGAGTGCAATCACATTTATCCTCTACCACACCCATGAGACACGCCCCACACCCGTGCACCAATACAGTGAGTCCATTTAACCCAACCCACTTAAACAGACAAAGAGCAACTCATATGGCTCCTACATACCGGCCCCTAATTATTTTAGAGCAATAATTACCTCATACTTACTTATGTAGGAGACATATTAATAAACATAATCAATCTTTCATCAAACATTCAAAATACAATTTCAATTCAAATAAGCAAATACACATTAATACAAATAAACATCTGAAAAAGTCAGTCTTTATGATTCTTCTGCTTCCTGTAGAAGACACACTTTAGTGATCGGCCTGTCCAAACAACCAGTCTTCGTTTTAACACGAATCTGACGTACAAGTCCTTTACCGTCAGAAATTGCTTCCACAACTCTACCAGTCACCCAAGAGTTACGAGGCGCAGAATCATCGACGACGATAACCACGTCCCCAGGAATGAAGTTCCGTCCGATTCTCTGCCACTTATGACGCTCTTGAAGCTGGGGCAGGTACTCCTTAACCCAGCGCTTCCAGAACAGGTCAGACATGTACTGTACTTGCCTCCATCGACGTCGTCCATACACGTCCCCCTTCTGGAACACTCCTGGTGGCATCAATGGCTTGGTCTTAAGCAGCAACAGATGGTTAGGAGTCAAGGCCTCCAAATCATTAGGATCAGTAGAAGCTTTGGTTATTGGCCTACTATTCACAATAGCCTCTGCCTCACAAAGAACCGTACAAAGGCCATCATCATCCAAGTTCTGCATTTTCACAACAGAATTTAACACCTTCCTGACAGACCTTATGAGACGTTCCCAAACACCGCCATGATGGGAACCAGCAGGGGGATTAAAAATCCACTTTATGCCCTTTTGCAGCAGCATCTCATGCGTCTGTACCCAATTCCATCCTTCCACTGCCTCTTTCAACTCAGGTTTGCCACCCACAAAGTTCCCAGAGTACACTTCTTCCAGTGTAACCTTCAGGTCTGGTATTGTGTCATTTCTTCTGGGAATATTCCTGTCCTGTTGCTGTCGGTTGCCACCAAACATGAACCCAAAGTCACCAAAGAAGCTGGAGAAGATATTGCTGTGAGAGCTGTGGTGACCCTCTTTGAGCCCGTGCTCTCCATACATGTCAGACTGTTTCCTTTTCTCCTTATCTGAGAGGACCTCATAGGCTGCCCGCAAGTCTGCGAACTTGTCCAGGACTTGCGGGTCATCTTGGTTCCTGTCAGGGTGTAACTGCAAAGCCATCTTTCTGTAGGCCTTCTTAATGTCCCTGATTGATGCCCCCTTGTGTTCATTTGCTCCAACAGCATTAACTAAAACGGCCATTTTAATCTGTGGATCATTTAAAGAGATCTTTCCAAAATCAAGGTTCCCTGGCCAATTAAATTCTGGTTCAGCAAGAAGCTTTGGCCCTGGCAACCAGGAATCATCCTTGATAAACATCCGTTTAAGGCTCATATTTCGCTGTTCTACAGCCTTCTTATTGTTTGGCATTTTTACCTGATTGGACCTAAAAGGTAAACCAATGGTATAATGACCATCAACCAACTCAGAGTCCATCACTGACTTCATAAAGTGCTGATCTTCTCTAGACAAAGCAAACCGCTCATCCTGAATACATTCTGGAAAATCAGCCTTCATTTGACGTTCCCACAGCTCATCCAATTTTGCCACGGAAATCCTATTGACAGTCACATCAAAAATGTCAGTCTTATGATCCTCTCTGAGAGGACCATTCACTGTCCAACCCAGCATAGTTTTTACAGCATAGGGACCTCCATACTGACTTCTAACAACCTCCCATGGCTCTAGAGCCTTGGGCACATTGGTCCCGATCAACAGGTCTACCCCGGAATTTATCTCCAGTATCTTAATATGGTGCAAATGTGGCCATCTATCCAGATCTTCCTGTCGGGGAATATTGCATTGATGAACAGGCATGCTTTTCTGAGTAAATAGGTCAGGCAAGTCACAGTAGTGATCTAAATCTAAACCAGCTACTTCCAAATCTGAAACTACATAGCTACTGACCACTTTCTCCTGACCCATTGTCCGCAACAGAATGCCAGTTTTCCTTCCTGAAAGATTTAGCCTATTCATGAGCCCTTCAGTACAAAATGAAGCTGAGCTCCCAGGATCTAGGAAAGCATATGTTATCAGTGACTGATTACCTTTCTTGGACTTCACTCTAACTGGTATTATGGCTAGAGCACTATTTTGCTCACCGGCCCCAGTAACACCACTGCTTTGCACAGCAAATGAAGGACCTTCATCTGGTGGTTCTCCCCCTCCTATAGTTTGCACTGAAACACTTTCCCTCTGCTTGGAGTGGATATGTAAGAGTGTGGGGTGTTTCTGATTACAGACTTTACACAAGAGACGTTTCCTGCAGTCCTTGCTTCTGTGCCCAATGCGCAGACAACCAAAACACACACCATTCTCTTTCAAAAAAGATAATCTTTCACAGTGCAACTTTCTTTCAAATGAAGGACACAAATCCAACATATGTCCTGCTCCACAAAACAAGCAAACCTTGGTCACAACTGAACCACTCTCTCGCCTCAACGCTGGCTCAATCTTCCCTTCCACCTTGGCCACTGTAGTAGCAAAACTACTCTTCTTAGCCTTGGGGTAAAACTGAGACTTAACATTCCTCGCCTCCTGTCTGATGGCTGTTGGAGGATCCTTTATGTCTCCAAACAATGGGTCACTTGCGATCTTAACTTGCTTTTCAACAAACTCAACAACATCGCTAAAACCCACTTTACGTTGAAACCTCTCCTGCAAATCGCAGGCAACATTCCTCCATTTATCCCTGAGCTTATAAGGCAACTTTTTTATAACTGCTTGCATGTTAGCAGAGACATCCAACTCATGCAAGGACTCAACGTCTCCCATTGCATTGCAACATTGCCTTAATAAGAACCCATATTCCTGCAAAGCCTTCACATCATCAGATTTTATAGAAGGCCATTTACTGACCCTTTCAATGTAGGCAGCAGCAATTTTCAGCGAATTGCCAAAGTTCTCCTGGAGCAAAGATTTAGCTTTAGCATATCCATACTCAGCAGGCATATACTGACAGCTTCTGACCATTTCTCTTGGATGGCCTCTAGTGTATTGCTCAAGAAAATATAAACAATCCTTCGCACTGTGAGCTTGACTCTCCACCATGTGCTCAAAAGCTCTCATAAATGTTTGATATTGCAAAGGATCACCATCAAAGAACTGAATGTCACGCCTTGGTAGCAAAAACAGAGACTGCTGCTCAGCCAATAAAGTTGTAATTTCATTTTGTTTCTGCAAAACGGTGACTAGATGATCATGACCCTCACTACCTTGCTCTGTATGTGTAAGATGTTTTGATTGTACGTGAGACTGCGACATCATCTGAGTAGTCGAAACTACACCTGGAAACACTTGTGGCTTCGTCTCTGACTGTTCCAATGAAATGACCTTGGGCTGAGAAATATTTTTAACCTTAGGCCTTACATCAACACCCTGATATGGTCGCTCTGGTAACACAGGTTTGAACATCGGAGCATTAGGATTTAAAACGCCTAAATGCCCCTGCTCTCGTTCTAAATACGAATTCATTCCATCAGATTTACCATTAACGGCACTTGAGACTCGGGACATCTCAGAAGCTTTCAAAACATTCACCTTTGCTGCTGAGGCTGCTATTTCAGTTTCTAAGTCAAGCAGCTCCTTTCTTTTCTTAAGCTGTATTTCTTGTTCTTCCAAAGCATGCTTTTCTTTCAACAACCTCTGTCGAACAAGAAGGGCAGCCATGTCAGCCTCTGCCGTTATGCGTGCTGACAAGGCAGATGAAACCATAGAGCCACTGAGTGATGATTTGCTTTTCCTACCACTTCTGTTTCCAACATTAGAGATGCTATCACTTGGATTAACATCATCTATTGCAGCACCTTTACCAACATTCCCGGTGTGCCTAGAAGCACCAGAACCATTTCCAGCAGGTAATACATCAAAAGATTTAACATCAGCTGGATTTAACTGAGGCAAATCAAGCTCAGACACCTGATTTTTACTCTGAGAGTTTCCCTTTGCATCATGAAGCCATCTCTTTATGTCTTCCATAAACTCAGTATTATGTGCTCGCACACTTATAAACCAAGCAGTTTGTTTTTCTTGCTCTTCTTGAGGAAGCAAAGGAATCAAGGTTTCATGCAGACAAGTTGCCTCACTAAGCAACATAGACAAATTCTCTAATTGAGCCTGAACAGTGGAAACATTATCCTCAGATTGTTTTAATTCTTTAATAACCTTTATGACCTTTTTAATTTTATTAACTTTAGTGTGACGTTCTGTTTGAAGCCTTTCAATCTGACTCTCCAAAGCCTTAGCAGTCGGTTTCGGCTGTCTTTTCTTTCTATCTTCATCAACACATGGTATTAATTGGTGTATCTCCATTTTTCTTCAAAGCATTACAAAATCCAAATGCTGAACTGCACCTATGCCACACAGCTTTGTTCCAACACATCAACTTGATGACCTTCACTTCATAAAACCTTGGACCCACACAATTAACAGGAGCAATATCCCCCACTATCTGCCTATTAAACCTAACTAACTCACCCTAGTCTTCCGTACATACTAGCGGTGGGTATTTATGTACCTCCATACCGTCAGCTGTGAGGAAGACAAATTGTCTTAAACACAAACTGCGGCGGTACTCCCAAGCCAGTGGCTTCAGCCGCCTGATGCACAATAACTAGAAAGAAAATCAGTACAATGCCTAGTGCAGCTGTACTGCTGAAACCTAAGAGGGAAATAAGACTCCTGAAAGAAATCTGTTTTGTGTAGCCACAGGCTCAAATCTAAAAGCGCATGGACAAAGGCAACAGCAACTACAAAACTCTCACCAATAAAACTCATCTATATATAAATAATCCAATAAAATCTACAAAACTTTCTGTTGACAAATTATTGCGGCTCCTCCAACCAAAGGCCGCGGCAGGCTAAACATGAGGACACCGGTGACGCGCAACAATAAACGCATAAAATACACTCCTGTAACATTTGCTCCTTTATTCCACATGCACCGTCCAATATACAAATCAGCACATGGGATCAACTTATAACCAAATACACAAAAGCACAGGCTGCACAAACAAATGACTGCAACTCACAATGATGGCACTAACTACTATGCCAAACTAAAACCTTTCTATGTCATCAATTAGTTCATAACCATACAAAAACCATCAAGTTACAGACAAAATCTATCAAATAGCTCAAGTTGCGTTCAAGCTGCGATCAACAGAAAGTTTTGCCTCATGCTCACCCTACCTTCTGCTCATCAACATCAGGTGCTGTGAACAGGTGAGTGCAATCACATTTATCCTCTACCACACCCATGAGACACGCCCCACACCCGTGCACCAATACAGTGAGTCCATTTAACCCAACCCACTTAAACAGACAAAGAGCAACTCATATGGCTCCTACACACTTCTCAGTGTTTTGTTATGATCCAGTGTTGTTTGTTTTGTGTTACTCCTCCCACCAGAGGATGGCTGTGGGTTTCTTCCCCTTTTCTCTCTTAGGAGGTGGACACCTGGGCGTGCCTGCTGGGTATCTGGGTGGAGTCTCTGCCTATCCTCGGATTGGATAATTGGTTGATCATCTCCAGTACTTAACTACCGGATGACAGCCACCTGGCCCCCTCTCTCCTAACCTCTACCATTCAGCAAAGAACATGTGTTTTTGATTCGTTGCTGTGTAGAGTGTCTTTGCCAAATTGATTTGCAAGTATAACCCTGTGTGTGTGTCTGGTGTTAGTATCTTAGTTTTGTAAATAGTTGTAAATAGTCTTGTCAAGTTGCACTCGTGTATTTTGTTCACCTTGTACATATTCTTCACTGCAGCAGCCTAGTAGGCGTGAGAAGCCATTTTTGTTGATTAAGTTTTCTCCTGTTTTTTGTTAGAAAGTTAGGTAAGTGGATTGTCTTTTGGTTGGTTTTTATTTTGTGTAGGAAAGCATAGGGACCAGTAGGGAGTTTTGTTTGTTATTTTTGGCACAGCTCACAGCTGAAGCAAATAAATGGCTGCCTAGCACTTTAAAAAGATATTGTTGTTTGTGTCCTTGCTTGGGTGGCGTGTGAGTGGGCCAACTTCTTGTTGCGTTCAACATTCGCCTACACTAAGAACGTAACAGTTTCTTAAACTTTTTACAGTGTGTACCACCTGATAAAAATGTCAAGCTCTCCCAAGTACCACTATGAAAGCATGAAACTCATAAATCTTACAACACAAAATGATTATTATTAAATTAGTAAAATTAGTGTCTGCAGTAAAGATTTTTATTTGTAACAATTTATTCTGTTTTGGAGTGGTTTTTTTATGTATCGGTATTATATTACACACACACATTAAAAGTGAATCTCTGTCCAAAAAATGCACTCAGTTTACTTTTTACTCACTATGAGCATCATTTAAATAACCTTTATCAGATTTGATGGGTTTTTTGCAGACTTTTGAAAAAAGTGTTTTGCTTTTCTTTCACAAATGTGGGATTAAATTGTGTTAATATGTACAAAGCAGTGATGTCACGTTTTGAGACGAGGACCCAGGCACAGAGAGACTTGATGAATTTAAGAATCTTATGATTTAAGAAAGAAATTTGTCAGATTTGCACAGAGATGGTAAAATTATGATGACTGATAACAGAGACGAGGACAGAGAGAAACTGGTTTAAATGCACAAAGGAGACAGCCATAGAGAACTTGGGACAACTGGAGACATTTAAGGATGCAGGGACTTAGAGGGACATGAACGAAGTCTCATTGTGAGGAGTAAAGTTTGTCTTGCCTAACTGGGCAGCTCTCTGGGTGCTCAGCATCCCCAAAGCTCTGATCCTAGAATCGCCCCTGCCTCTGGCCAACCCACCACCTGTCATTGTTCATGCCGTTACAAAAAATAATAATAAAAAAATAAGTCATCAGCCCACCGGGCAAATGCCCGGTATGCCCGATGGCCAATCCAGCTATGTTAACCTGTTAATCTTTCGCCGAAAAATTGTTTTTGCTAACGTGATGCTCATAGTGCAGAAGACGATGTTGCATTCACTTACGCTCGTATATCTGGGAATTTCACCCAGAGAATACTGGAAGTAACACTGAATCACCAAAAAGGCAGTTAGGTTCGTTATACTCAGTACAGAGACGAGGTTCAATGATAAACAAATTGACAATTTATTAATAATTATTTAAAACACCATATAAAAGCACAATCATAAATATTCATGTACAAATATGCTTAAAAAGGTATTCAGAGCTGAGGCTTACCAGTGGAGGGGCAGGGATGCCACACACAAACTAAAAAAAGAAAACACACCAAGACACAAGTGCAGCACACTATCACACTAATAAACTAAACAAGGCAGGTGTGTACACGCAAAGGATCCCACCACCAAGGCACCCTAGTCTCCTCCACGTCGGCGCTCCGCATCTGAATAAAAGAAACAAAGAAAATTTTAATATATCACAACAAACTAATGTGTAGCGCTGGGGGATAACCCAACTGCAGGACCACACTGGTGATCTACAGCTAGAAAAAGGGCCTCCCACCAGTGGCGTAACAAAAATCCAAACTACAAATCAAACAACAGGAAAACAACATACAATCTAGATAAAACTCTAAAATCTGGAGCAAACGGAATCGCCGTATTGCTCCAACTTGCCGTCTGCACGACTACAAGTTAACGGTCAATCAATATGCACGCCAGCTGACTCCCATAACCGGCATGCATATGGCCGCTGTCCACGCCGACGTCCACTGTAAAAGCTGGCAGCAGCAGGGAAAGAAATCTCCTAACGGGAACAGACGGTAAAAGCACAGCAAAGCAAAGCAGCAGCACTTCAGTTCGCGTAGCTTGGCGTAAAACTAAGGCCCACACTTCCTGCAAAGCATAATAAATAATTACTATAAAAGAATAGAAGGCAGAGAGCGTAACAAAAGTTGATTACGTACCAAGTAAGCCGCGTCATAAAACGTGAGCAGAATGGCTCAGAGGAGGCTTCTACAGCTACGACCTACAAACAATAGCCGTTTACCACCAAGTAAGGTAATATACACACACACACTACAATGAGTAAACACCTACCAGCTGCGATGGAGGCTTCAGAAGCGTAACCCGCAAATAATCTCGGCAACACCAAAGGGAAGTCAGGTGACCAAAAAGGAGATCACAGGTAAGCGATCCAGGGACACTCAAATGGCCACTATTTATACTAGCGCCCCCTAATGTGCCAGGCTGAAAGTGGGTTGGACCGAGGGATAACATTCATCCTGCCACACATGAATCCACATATTTATACACATATTTATTTAATGAGAATAAAACAAGAATATTTATAATCCATCAGCAATAATCAGGCCTGGGATCCTCCTGGTTACAAACAGGGTCCAGGACTGGGACACTCAGGTGGATCCTGCAGGGTCTGGTTCAGGAAAAGGTGGAGACCAACAGAAACAGTTTTAGTAGAAAGGTATGATTTCATTTATGTGAAGAGATCAGAGCATTATTCTGATTATTAAGCTTAAGTCAAATATACTAATGCGCACGGCGCCGTGACACTTAATGATCTGTTATTGTACATTTGTCACATGTGTGTATTTGTTGTTGTATTGTTGCTGCCATGATGCATCACATGGGACCATCACACTACCACCACCATATGTGACTGTTGCTATGAGGCTCCTTTTCATTGATGCTGTGTTAGTTTCAGATGTAACAGGACTCAAAGCTTGTCAGAAAGCTTTTGTCTCATCAGTCCACAGAGTCTTTCCCAAACGGGATCATCAACATGTTGTTGGACAATGTGAGACCATCCTTTGTGTTCTTCTTGGTCTGCAGTGGTTTTCTCCTTGGACTCCTCCATGGATTCTCTTTCTTATTGTTCAATGATGACCTTAACTGAGGCCTGCAGGTCTTTCATGTTGTTCTGGGCTCTTTGTGAGCTCCTGGATGTCGATGTGCTCTTGGAGTCATGTTGGTGCCACTGGCTCCTGGGAAGGTTCCCACTGTTCCACACTTTCAGCATTTGTGTCTAATGGCTCTCACTGTGGTTCAACAGAGTCCCAAAGCCTTAGAAATGGCTGTGAACCCTGTGCAGACTGACAGCTGTGACTCTGTCAGCTGATTGTGTAGATGGTGGCATCATGTGTTGCTGTTTGACATCTTTCAGCCTCTTTCTCACACGGGTTCTGTAGAAGTTGATGAGTCTGTTGATCCAACAGGTCTTCTAGTAATCAGGCTGAGTGTGTTTGTCAAACTGAACTCAGCTTCAGAAACAAATGTGCTTCATCACAGTTCATTCATGATTGAAGCAGCGGGGCAGTTACTTTTGCACACAGCTCAGGTAGGTTGGGATCACCTTTGTGCCTTAATCAATGACATCATCATTTATTTACTTGTGTTATCTTTGTCTAATATGAACATTTGTGTGATAAAAACAGTCAGAAATGACTGAGT
Source organism: Oreochromis aureus (assembly GCF_013358895.1). Lineage (NCBI taxonomy): Eukaryota > Metazoa > Chordata > Actinopteri > Cichliformes > Cichlidae > Oreochromis > Oreochromis aureus. The sequence continues at coordinate 132,331,139 of NC_052944.1, read as the reverse complement.
GAAAAGACTTTTTCACACCACTGTGTGTGATCGTTGCCCCTGGGAGAGTTCACTTATCTGCAATGAGAGGTGTGATCAACACGAGTGCACGAGTGTCACATGACTCACAGCTGTGCATGCAGTGGCAAAAGGCTGAGTGTGTGCCATCAGTCTGTACTCAGTCCTCACTCTGAGCCTCACATCTTCCTGCTGCTTCATGAGAGCAGAACTTCCTGTCTGTGGGAGAGACGAGGAGGATCCTGGTGCAAGAAGCACAAATGATGCAGTTTGTTTCCTGTTTACACTCAAAGTGACTAAAACCAGATTTATGAAAGTGTCGTTTCTCTGAGTCCCACTGATTGAAACATCAGCTTGTATGAACTGTTCAGTCTGATGGATCCTCTGAAGTGTGTCAGTGTGCTGTTGGAGTAAAGCTTAGTTAGACTTGGACCTGGTTGGTAGTCGTCATAGATCTGGACCACGGCTGGCTTCAGGTCGTCCACTGGGAGCTCCTGGATGATCTCTGTGGTTGATGGTGTGTCCTTTGATAACTGGACGAGACAGAAACAATCGCAGACACAGTTTGTACCAAAGATCATCATCTGGTGTCCCCACTGTGGACGTCTCTGACCTCCTCTAAGGACACCAGAACAGGATCTTCCTTTGGTTCAACACGACTCACCAGGAGGCCATGTTTGAGCTGTGAGGAGATGACATCATCACAGTGATCACATGACGTGTTGGTAGAGTCTAATTACTCACACTGTGGGGAACATCCAGGACCACTATGTTTGTAGTTTTCTCCTTCCCACTGTAGCTGTGTTTGAACAGTGTGTGCACACATGCTCTTCATCACCCACAGTGACTCCACGCTGGTACAGACTCTCCTCTAACCTGTCACATACTTACAGGGATGTATTTCCACAGTCAGTCTGGCTCTGGCAGCTCCACCTGTGGGCTCCACCTCTGTGTGGACTTTCACACTGAGAGTGGGGACATCAGCAGGTGTTGGGATGTTGTAGGTGCACAAATGTGGGAAACAAACAGAACCAATCACAGCTCAGTGCAGCCTGCTGTCACTTTTCTACACCGTGACACTTTTATATTTATATCTCTATATTTATCTCTTTATCTTAATATTTATCATCGATATCTGTGTTTCTCATTTCCTATCAGTGCTTGATGTTTGTTGTGTGTTTGCTGCTCCGACAGCTCAGTTTCCCTCTGGGATGAAGAAAGTTTCTCTGATTCTCATGTAGACACAAAGTGACTTTATTGATTTTTAATTTAGTGTCAAACAGAATTGTACTGTGTGCAGTTCTTACTGTCAGCTCTAATGTTGTCTATGAAAACACATTGATTACATGTGAAAATGCTTCTTTATGTTTTATAAGTACAAAGAAACAAAGAAAGCCTGTTTGACACCAACCAGGACCTGGTCACATGATGCTGTCACTGAGCTGCACTGAAGCAGCTTCACCTCCAGCCTGTATTTTCCTGACACGTCCTGCAGCGCCTCCTCCTGGTGGAGCAGTTTGTTGCCCTGATCAGATGTCAGCTGACTGCTGGAGCCTGAACTGTCCCTGTGCTCCAACCTTCAGGACTGAACACCAGAGTGGAGCAGAGAGCCTGAAGAGCCTCCACTGTGTCCTACAGGATGGATTCATGTTGACATGAAGTTCAAACTGCCTGTGTCACTTCAACACACTCTCACAAAGAGTTTCTGACCTTCACTTCCTGGTTAAATAAAGGTTAAACAGGTTAAATATGTTTAACAGAGATGATCTCAGAGAAACAAAGTAGAGAAATCACAGGTAGAAACTTACAGACTGCAGCTGAGCTGTTATTTACAGGCTGTTACGTGTAGTTGGTGCACAGAAGGCTGTTCTGTTAAAACAACACATTTTCAGACCAAAGTCAATTTCATCTTGTAAATAAAGAATAAAAACATCCCTGCCTGCTAAAACAAGTCTGCATATCTGAGAGAAAAGCAACAACATGAAAGCTTCAGGATTATTTCTGCTGATTTGGTCCAAGACTGTAGATGAACTCAAAGATCAGCTTCATGCTGTTCGGGTGGTGTCGTGCCTGAGTGGAGGAGAAGCCTCCGTAATAGTTCTGCTGCCCAGTCAGCCACCTGATAATACCAGAGGCATATCCCAGATCCTCAGCAGTCGGGGAGGCGCTGAGTTTGGCCAACAGCACATAAGAACTGATCTCCACTGACAGGGAGGCTGATGTTCCTGCTGCTGTCTGAGACCAGCAGAGGAAACCTCCTACAAACACAATAACAGTCACAGTGATGCTAATAAAGCCTGAATGATGTCCTGCTAAAGGACGACTCACCTTCCCTCACTGCAACTGTGCTGCAGAAGGTGAGCGCGGGTCTCCACGTCTCCTGCAGGTGAACACAGAGGCCAGCAGAGCTGCAGCTGCTGCTCAGGTCACTGAGAGACTCCTGAGACAAGCCAGGCTCTGGATCATCACAGGATCCTTTAAAAGATCACAACAAACAACTTTAATGGACAAACAGAAACCTTGTTCATTAAACCCAGTGTGAGAACAAAAGGAGGTAGTATTACTGATTTAGTGACTCAAAGCATCAGTGTGATAATACAAAGTGGGAGCTGTCATAAAAGTAGAGATCAAGCAAAGACATATAAAAAAACACTGTACAGGTTGGGTGGTGAAAACAGTACTTGCTGGTGAGAGTTCAGGTACGTGGATGACACCTGGGTGAAAATCAAATCTCAGGACGTACTACATTTCACGGATCACATTAACTCGGTGGACCGACACATAAAATTCACCAGGGAGGATATGAAAAGTGGCAGGTTAGCCTTCTTAGACTGTGAGATTTCCATCAGTAAAAGCTGACGTGTACCGTAAACCTACACGTATGAATCAGTATTTAAAGTTTGACTCTCATCATCCACTGGAGCACAAACTGGGTGTGATCAGGACGCTACAACACAGAGCGAACACCATCCTCACTGACACAGCAGCCAGGGAGGCAGAAGAACAGCACATCAAGAAGGCCATGAGTAAATGTGGTTATCCCAGCTGAGGGACATTATACCAAGTGCACTGGTCTAGGGGAAAGTTGAGTGGGGCTTTAAATTGTTCTGCCTAGCGAGTTCATCTGGCATTGCTGCTGTATCAAGTTGGAGGACTACATTCTTCAATGCTCCCCTGAGTGAAAAGGCACACAAGCTACCTCCACCGCCAGCTGATCTGATCACATCTGTTCGACCAAAGGCCAGTTGATCTAAACGCCACACTGTAAACCCGAATGTTCAAAGTAATTAAATAGATTAAGTAGTGTATACTCAAAGTCTTTAAAAAGTTCTGTTAACTTAAATATGTCAAGTTCGTGTAACATGTTCTTCTTTTTGAGTAAATGAAACTAATAACTTTTGATTGAATTGAACTATTTCTATATTAAGTAAGCATCACTTAAAATCATAACTTAAGCACAACGTAACACAGTTAAGTTAGGACATATAAGAATGGTAAAGTCCTGTTATTTTTGTTGTTTCAAGTAGGTAGGATTTAATAATAAACTTAATTTATGTAGCACATGCTAAAATAAAATAAAATCTCAAAGTGTTTCACCAAATAAGTAAAATCAAATTGTCTTAAATGCATTAGTGGAAGAAAAAATGTATTTATTTTAATATTCATTGTCTTATCAATGTATCCTATATATATTTTTTTAATTTTTTTCCGTAAGTGTTAAGCAGCTGCAGGAATCAATTTTATTCGAGTTAATCTCTGATTCACCCTCCGAAGCGGAAGGCGGCGCTAATGAGCATTATACACTGATCGTTTACCGCTATTTTGAAAAAAATACGAAACACAGAAGAAGTAAAGGTATATGGGCGGGAAACAGCACCAAAGAGGCAACACGGAGGACTGGAGAAAGTTGGACCTAATGTGGTGGATCATAAATTCATAAATTTGATTAGTTTTGGAGTTGTACATCTCTGTTCCTTACATTTCATGTCATGTCTTTATTAATGTTTTATTTGTTGCTTTGACTGTTTTCGAATAGAATATGCAGTGGGAATATAGAGGGAGATAAGTAGTGAAAGTTCTGTCTGGGTTGATTGTGCGTCGATCCCTTGGTAATGCCTCAGGGCTCCAGTAGGTGGGTTCGCGCGCCTCCTTCACTCAATACAGACGAGTGAGAGTGAGAGCTGTGTGTCTGTGCCGTTCTTTCACCTCTCCTCACTATTTCCCCTGTTTAAGGTAACTGCCATGCACAGAACTGTATAAATGTGTGTTACTGTTGATTATGTTGTTATCATTGTTCATTGTAGCGAAAGATGTGAATTGCGGACTATTTTGCTGAGAAGTTCAAGTTAAACGCTGTTGCTGTCTATGCTAGTTTTCGCTATTACTCCACCATATTGTGTGAAGATTTTTCTGTTACTACCTGTATAAGTTAACTACTGAAAGACATGTAGTACTTAAAGTATTATTTCATTGCTGTGGAAAGTTAGTGACTGTGTCAGCTAACATGTGCGAGTTAAAAAGATGTTTTTGTCTAATGCTACAGTTCGTGTTATCTAAAGTATTCTCATCAGCTAATGCAACGAACAATAGTGACTTAGTTTGGATACAGTTGTCCTGAGATTGAGTGCATCCATAAGAATATTGTTTTGGTTGTATTGCTTCTGAAACTCAATACAGACGAGTGAGAGTGAGAGCTGCGTGTCTGTGCCGTTCTTTCACCTCTCCTCACTATTTCCCCTGTTTAAGGGCACAACATTTGGAGGCACCGCTGGGATGATTGATTTGAGGACCATCCCTGACCTGTAAGAGAAATCCTCTCGTTGATCATCCCCCCCGAGACCCAGGTATCAGAAAGGAGCATAGCGAGGCAGCAGAGGCATTGCTAGACCTACGTTGGTGTCTGTATCCTGAAGTGAAAAAGTGACCACTAGGGGGCAGTAAAAGCCAACTAAGTCTGATCATTTCTCAGCTGACTGCTTGTGCTAACTCCTCTGACAACATGGAGTCTGAATCAGAAAAGCTAGAGCTGGAGATTAAAGGAACACTGTATCAACTGACCTTAGAGCAGCTGATTAAATTATGTGATGTACTTCAAATCTCCGGACCAGGAAAAGAGTTTGTGATTAATAAAACGCGCAGTCAGCTAGTCTCACATTTAGTTAAGCACCTTGAACGAACAGAGCTGGCTACCCGAGAGGACGAAGGTATGTCAGAACTTCTTAATGTCCAGGACATTCTAAGTGATATACAAATGGATAAAAAACAAAGTGTGAATGAAACAGTGGACCCAGCTGTTCAGGACCAAGAAAGTAGCCAGGAGGAGATAGAGACATTAAGACTGCTCTTAGAACAAAAAGAGGGTGAAATGCATGACTTGATGAGGAATAGCATGAATCCTGCCTTAAGTCCTCGCACCCCAGTGAGAAACATTGTTCCAACAGCACCAAACAGTTCCATGTGGCGCAAAGATTTTAAGATATCAGGCCAAATAGGAGAGCCGGGGCAAAAAGACAGGCTGACATTTTCCAGTCTGGCCAGACAAATTGAAAGCGGGATCAATAGAGGCTACCCAGAATCAGAAATCACTGATGCTGTAATTCGTGCTATCACGCCAGGCTTGCAGCTAAGGAGTTATCTTGAAGGAAAAGAAAACCTCACATTACCTGCTCTTAGGAGAATCCTCAGGTCTCATTACCAGGAGAAAGGTGCCACAGAGTTATACAAACAACTTACCTCTGAGGTTCAGAGTAGTAAAGAGACACCCCAAAATTTCTTGATCAGAACAATGGACTTGAGACAGAAAATCCTGTTTGCTTCTCAGGAGGTTGAGTCCAGTCTAAAGTATGACCCAGCACTAGTCCAGAGCCTTTTCATGCATACTGTCCTGACTGGTCTTCAGAATGACAATATTAAAAGTGACCTGCAACCTTACCTCCTGCAAACAAATACTTCAGATGAGTTATTGCTCGAGAAGGTAAATATAGCAGTCGCAAATGAAAAGGAAAGACAGGACAAAAAGAAACACGCCGCTCCATCACGAGTAACAGCTGTAAATACTGTCCAGTCTAATGATTCCCCAGTGGAAAGAGAAGCACAGCCCAAGAGAAACCAGCTCCTCTACCCCTGATCTTCTAACAGAAATAAAAGAAATGCGTGCTGACATGGTACTGCTGAAAGACTTGAGGGCTGAAGTTTCCCAAATCAGAGAAACCATTCAAAAGACAACCCCAGCACCTCAGCAGCCCTTCCCCATTAAGGCTGAACAAAACTGCATGCCATTTTACCACCAGCACCCTCCTGCAGCAGCACAGGAATACCACTCAGCACATGGACCTGGGCATGTGCATGGGACAGCACAGTTTCAACAAAGATTTGCACCACAGCGATATTATCCTCACCACGTCACCGCCCCAGATGTTTTGCATGTGTGCAGGCTGGTGAGGAATATTGTCAGCATTGTTTTAGGTGTGGGAGTAGTGAGCATTTCCGTGCAGGTTGTAAAGCACCTAGACTGACCAAATCAGATAAAGGGAGCCCTTTAAACTAAGGGAGGTTGCTCCCACGGGACATGGGGCAACCGACAGCATTGAAAAGTCCCAATATTGTGCTAACTGTGAAGGAAAGGAAGAGAACATGAAGTTAAAATGTTGTTCTGTTTGTAAAAAATAACATTGTACTGCTCAAAAGACTGTCAAGAGACACACTGGTCTGTGCACAAAAGATACTGTAAGCCATATACATGTTCATCTATTAAGAAACAGGAAACACAGTCAAGTTGCAAACCAAAGTGTAGGAAAAGAAGTAATTCAGTGAAGACGCCTACTGTAAAAAGAGCTTGTAGGAGAGAAATGTCTCATTCAGTGCTTTCTGCACAACCAAAGAATCCAGGCACTTTGGGACACAGGTTCACAAATTTGTGCTGTAGATGCGGCCTGGAAACAGACCCATTTGCCTGATGTCCAACTAAGAGATATAGCAGAACTAGTAGACCCACTTGAACCACTGCAACTTGAAGCAGCCAATGGGACAGAAATACCATATATTGGTTGGCTTGAGGTAAGCTTCAGACTTACTGCTAATGATGAAGATCTGCTAATACCTGTGTTAGTATTAAAAGGCAACCAACAGTCATGCCCCATAATTGGCTTTAATGTGATTTCACACCTAGTTGCAAACAGAGTACAGGATCAGACAAACAATAAGAATAAAGAGAAACTCATGAAAACAGTAAAAGTAGCTTTTCCTCACCTCAGAAAGAGTAGGGCAAGAGCTTTTGTTAATGCAGTGACAGTGGGACAGCCATGTGAGCACAGTGTAAGAACAACAAATGAGAGAGTTGAAGTGCCTAAACACAGCTCCATCCAAATAGAGTGTCGAGTGCAAGCCCCACCTTTCAAAGAAGATAGAACCCTGATCTTTGAGCCTCATGAGAACCCACAGTGGCCTGAAGGACTCGAGTTCTGTGATACCCTTGTTTTAGTAAAGACTGGTATGACACCAAAAATTGTCATTAGTGTACAAAATCCCACTAGCCATGACATCACACTGCCAAGTAGGACTGTTATTGGAACTGTGCAGTCTGTTGCGTCAATATATCCTGCTAATGTATTCAAAACTGACTGCCTTCCTACTGCATCAGTCTGTCCCATCCAGGCTAAGAGCTCAGGTGAGAACACACCTAAAAGTGCACAATGGGACCCACCTGTCGATTTGACTCACCTGAATGACCACCAGAGACAAGCTGTTAGTCAGATGTTAAGAGAAGAATCAGAGTCATTCTCTAAATCTGATGATGACATAGGCTGTGTTGAAAACTTGCAAATGAACATTTCATTGAAAGATAATGAGCCAGTCACACGGACTTATCTCTCTGTACCAAAACCCTTGTATCAGGAAATGAAAAATTACCTACAGGACCTAATAGCTCAGGGGTGGGTGGAAAAATCTAACTCATCTTACTCCTCTCCGGTAGTCTGTGTGAGAAAAAAAGACGGTACACTGCGCTTGTGTATTGACTACCGAGAGCTGAATAGGAAGACTCACCCAGACCGCCACCCCATTCCCAGAGTACAGGACATCATGGACAACTTAGGTGGCAACACTCTCTTTTCTCTACTGGACCAGGGTAAAGCATACCACCAGGGGTTCATGGGCAAAGACAGTAAACACCTAACAGCTTTTGTGACCCCCTGGGGCCTGTATGAGTGGGTCAGAATCCCATTTGGACTGATGAATGCTCCAGCAGCATTTCAACGCTGCATGGAGGAGTGCTTAGAAGGGTTAAGGGATGAAATATGTATGCCTTACCTCGATGATGTCCTTGTCTTTAGCAGAACGTTTGAGGATCATGTTGAGGATGTCAGGAAAGTGCTGCGCCGACTCAGGAGTACGGAATCAAACTCAAACCAAGGAAGTGCGACCTGTTCAGGACAGAAGTGAGGTACCTTGGCAGGATTGTGTCAGCAGAGGGAAGCAGGATAGACCCCGCAGACACCGCTGCTGTGACAGCTTTGAAAACAAACGGCCAGGTACTGTTGGTGAACTAAGAGCAATGTTGGGCCTATTAAGTTATTACAGACAATACATCAAGGATTTTGCCAGAATTGCAAATCCTCTGTATGACTTGCTCAAGGGACCTGCAGATGCTGAGACCCAGCGAAACACAAGATTAAAGTGGCAAACAAAGCGAAACAGGTGTAGTGTCCCTTCGAGCACACCTATTGAGTGGACCGACATGCACCAATTAGCACTGGAACAGCTGATAGACTGTCTAACTCAGCCCCCTGTTCTAGGCTTTCCAGAATTTTCACAGCCATTCACCCTCCACACTGATGCGTCAAACCAGGGATTAGGTGCCGTGTTGTACCAAAAGCAGAATGGAAAGCTTCGTGTGATTGCTTATGGTTCCCGCACTTTAACTGCAGCTGAGAAGAATTACCATCTGCATTCAGGCAAGTTAGAGTTTCTTGCTCTCAAGTGGGCTGTCACAGAAAAATTCCGTGATTACCTATATTATGCACCATTCTTCACCGTGTACACCGACAATAATCCACTTACCTATGTACTGTCCACTGCCAAATTGAATGCAACAGGGTGTCGATGGGTAGCAGAACTGGCAGATTTCCACTTCACGATTAAATATCGCCCGGTAAGGAAAATGTGGATGCAGACAGCCTCTCAAGGATGCCAGTAGACATGGAAACGTTTATGAATGAATGCACAGAGGAAATGGCATACGATGTAATTGGAGCAACCACACAGGCAGTGGAAAGGCAGGATGACTCCAATGTGTCATGGTCCATGGGTGTCTCAGCCAGGTGTTCAGCCATGGCCACAGATGTTTCCATCATTCCACTGACAAAAGGCCAGATCAAACAGGACCAGAGAAGTGATCCGACTATTGGACCTGTAATTCAGTGCAAACTAGCACAGGGAAAAAAACCATCACGTTCAGAACTAAGAAAACTCAGCCCACAGATCATATGTCTCCTGAGGGAGTGGGACAAATTGGAGATGGATGACAATGGGATCTTGCACAGAAAAACAGCAAACAGAAAACAGTTGGTCCTACCAGAAATACACAAAAGTACTGTACTAAAGGAGCTACATGATGAAATGGGCCATCAAGGTGTAGAGAGAACATTGTCACTGATACGGGACCGGTTTTACTGGCCCTATATGCAACGGGAAGTAGAGGATTATGTGACCAGAAGGTGTGTTTGCATAAAACAGAAGAAGCCGTGTCATGAGAGCAGAGCACCACTGACTAATATTGTCACTACTCAACCATTTGAACTTGTCTCAATTGATTTCCTGCACCTTGACAAGTGCAAAGGGGTTATGAATACATCCTTGTAGTCATTGACCATTTCACACGCCGCCCAAGCGTATGCCACAACTTCCAAATCAGGTAAAACGGCTGCAGACAAAATCTTTAATGACTATGCTTTAAGATTTGGCTTTCCAGCACGAATACATCATGATCAAGGTGCTGAATTTGAAAATCATCTGTTTGCACAACTGAAAAACTACTGTGGAGTTGCTGGGTCCAGGACTACTCCCTACCATCCCCAAGGGAACGGACAGGTGGAGCGGTTTAATAGGACACTACTCCAGATGCTGAAAACACTCTCAGAGAGTCAGAAAACTAACTGGAAGGACTCGCTTAACAAACTGATTTATGCCTACAATTGTACCCGCAGCGAGGTAACTGGATTTTCCCCTTTTTACTTGTTATACGGACGCTCCCCACGATTGCCAATCGACATGCTGTTCAGCTTGACCTCAGAACAAGGAGATGGCAATCATCATGACTACATGGTAAAATGGAAACAAGGCATGGAAGAAGCATATGAGATCACCAGAGAAAACGCTCATAAAGCAGCTGTAAGAAGTAAAAGACATTATGACAGCAAGGTGAGGAGCTCAGTATTACAGCCAGGTGATCGTGTTTTAATAAGGAACATGACACCTCGAGGAGGTCCAGGCAAGCTGAGGAACCACTGGGAGGATGTGGTTCACACAGTCGTTCGTCAGGTCAGCAGAGATATCCCAGTTTATGAACTCAGACCTGAGAAAGCAAAAGGAGATCAAGAATATTGCATCGCAATCTTCTTCTGCCATGTGACCATCTGCCTGTTGAAACTGAAGTGCGACCACGAACAAGAAAAAGAGCTGTGGAGACAAGTGAGGAAGTGGAACAAGCTGAGGAAGAGGATGACGATGATGAGTACTATCCAGTGTCATCTCAGCAGCCATTTGAGCCACTTTATCCTCCGACACTGAATCCTATGAGCACTGATGAACCAGCCAAACACCTTCAAACAGTGGAAAACATGTCATCTGAGCCAGAGAATGAACATGAAGTACTGAACCAATGTGAACAACTACCTGACCAAGAGGAAAATTATGTGGAGGAACCATCAGTGGAGGAACCTGTTCCTGTACCTGTTCCAGACAAACACAGCAGGACCAGTGAGCAAGAGCGTCAGCGATCGAGAGTAGAGAGCGCAAGCCACCAAAGATCTTCACATATGATCGGCTTGGTTCACCAGCTTGTTATAACCTGAGAACACCATCACATCATACACACTTCATGGTTCCACGGACTGTTCAGGCATACTGCCACTGATAACTGTATGGACTTGAGTGAAAAGAAACATTGTGATCACACACAAAACACATTACTGAACAGAGACAATGTACTTACACTCCACACCAACCACAAGTAAATGGACTGTTTAACACAGAATTCATATTCAAAGTGACTTGACATTGAACTGATTCATATTGTGCTTGCAGCTTAACACACACATCCAAAGCACACCACATGGCTACGGCCACTTGTATCACTCTCATGGACATTTGTCAAAGGAGAGAGTGACTGCTTTGACAAGCTGCACCAAAAGGACTTTGTTTACAAGCCAGCAGCAGACTGTGTTAATGTAACTGCATGGACACTGTAATTCATACAGACTGTATGAGAACACTGAAAGACTTTGGGTAATAACCCACACTAAAGAATGTATGAAAAGAGTTCCAGCTTGTGAAACTATTTTTGTAGAGTACATATAAGGTACAAGACACAGTTATAGTATGCAATGGTTTATTGTATGTGGTTTTGGTGATATTAATGGTCATAACTCCACGTTTGTGCTAAATGTTAAACATTTGGATGTTGAGGACAACATCTATTCTGAGGGGGAGTATGTGGTGGATCATAAATTCATAAATTTGATTAGTTTTGAGTTGTACATCTCTGTTCCTTACATTTCATGTCATGTCTTTATTAATGTTTTATTTGTTGCTTTGACTGTTTTCGAATAGAATATGCAGTGGGAATATAGAGGAGATAAGTAGTGAAAGTTCTGTCTGGGTTGATTGTGCGTCGATCCCTTGGTAATGCCTCAGGGCTCCAGTAGGTGGGTTCGCCGCCCTTCACTCAATACAGACGAGTGAGAGTGAGAGCTGTGTGTCTGTGCCGTTCTTTTCACCTCTCCTCACTATTTCCCCTGTTTAAGGTAACTGCCATGCACAGAACTGTATAAATGTGTGTTACTGTTGATTATGTTGTTATCATTGTTCATTGTAGCGAAAGATGTGAATTGCGGACTATTTTGCTGAGAAGTTCAAGTTAAACGCTGTTGCTGTCTATGCTAGTTTTCGCTATTACTCCACCATATTGTGTGAAGATTTTTCTGTTACTACCTGTATAAGTTAACTACTGAAAGACATGTAGTACTTAAAGTATTATTTCATTGCTGTGGAAAGTTAGTGACTGTGTCAGCTAACATGTGCGAGTTAAAAAGATGTTTTTGTCTAATGCTACAGTTCGTGTTATCTAAAGTATTCTCATCAGCTAATGCAACGAACAATAGTGACTTAGTTTGGATACAGTTGTCCTGAGATTGAGTGCATCCATAAGAATATTGTTTTGGTTGTATTGCTTCTGAAACTCAATACAGACGAGTGAGAGTGAGAGCTGCGTGTCTGTGCCGTTCTTTCACCTCTCCTCACTATTTCCCCTGTTTAAGGGCACAACACTTTCTCTACCTAACTTTCACTGTTTGCTGTATGTTTGTTAGCGCAGTCGCTGGTGCTAACTAAATGCTTGCTAACTGAACTGTGGAGACATCAGACATGAAAAGAGGCGAACAGACGACATTATTTAATTGTTGGTCCAGACCAACCGCTTGTAAAAAGAAAAACGTCCGACCCAAAGGAGGTAAATACCTGTGTTGTTAAGTTAGCTGGTGATTTGTTGACTGGAGTTGGTTAGTTAGTTGTTTGATTGCCAGCCGAGCCTCCCGTGAGGAAAAGCCAGAGGCTGCCAGTGATGTAGCCGACTGTCTAGGATCAGTGTCAGTTTCACTGAATTGTAACTTAAGTAGCTGTTTGCTACAATACAGTCACATGTTGTTACGTGCCAAGAGATGTGGCTTTGCTGTTGTGTTCTATTTATCTTTCAGGTGTCAAGCCTCCTCCTATTGGCCAGTTCGAAGTTGATTGCCATGTGTCTATTGGCTGGTCTGGGCCCAGTTGGCCAATCTCATGCCGAGGATCACTATAAATGAGCAGCTCCCTGGCCAGCTGCTGGCTGCTGGCTTCTGCTTTGTAACAAACATTTGTGAGAAGGCATCTTTGTATTGTGTGTGTGGTGGGAGGCTGGACAGGTAAGCTGGGGTACCCTATACACTGGTTGCAGGTTTTAAACTGTTAGACACACCAGGTTATGCGGCTGATGCCACTTTTGTATGTTTTCACTGACTTTTTGTCGAGCAGCTAGGTAGGCCTTTTGTTTTGCATTTTTGTTTTAGTTAGGCCCTGGAAGCTATCGACCTCTTTTTGTTTTATTACTTTCTTTGATTTGGCTCAACCGCCCAGTCCTCCTCCCCCCACCTTTTTCTGTTAAGTTGACTATCAAGGCAAGCAAGCAATAAATCCTGCCTGATTCTTAACTGTCCTGTTGTCCTCCTCCTTCATTGATTATGGTTGTCCGGTGTTGCTGTCTCCTTCCTATCTTTGCCTCCACCATGGTGGGGGGGACGTAACACAAGTGGGGGCTCGTCCGGGATCTGTTTATGCTGTGGACAACCTAAATTGATGAAAGTGTCTTGTGGTTTTAGGGTGGCTGTGTTTCATGGTTGCGGGTAAAGATGAGTTTTGACCTGCTTGATTTTGTTAATCAACCCAGCGTTGAAAAAATTGACTTGTGTCGCAAAGACGACTTGTTAAGTATTGCTGCCCAGTATAAACTTTCCGTACCAAAATATGGAGTGAAGAAGGATATTAAGCAGGCTTTGTTGGAGGGGTTAGTCGAGTTGGGTATCTTAAGTAGCCCTGCTATAACTGAGGTACCTTCTCAGGACCCCTTAGCTTCCCCTGGAGCCTCTGCTAACCCATCTTCTCCAGAGAGAACTGAAGAACAAGCTCTACTTGCTACACCTCCGGGTGCCCAAGTTAAGTCAGATGCGGCTCCCCAAACTCTGCCTCGCTTTAAGCCTTTCTCTCCAGAATCCCAGACATCTAGCAGTGATGCAAAGCTTAAGGTTCGTTTATTACGTTGGAGGCACAGGAGAAGGATAAGGTGCGTAAAGCAGATTATGATCTCCGGCTGGAGATCCGTAAGCTTGAGATAGAAGCTGAAAAGGAAATCAGGTTAAAGCAGCTTGAAGTAGAAGCACTGAGGGTGTCATCAGGGCAGAAAACAGATGCCACCAAAGAAACCCCAAAAGTCTCCCCAAAAAGTTTTGATGTTAGCAAAAATATTGCTCTAGTACCTACCTTTCGTGAGACTGGGGTAGATTCATATTTCAGCGCTTTTGAAAAGGTAGCTACTGCTCTGAAATGGCCAAGAGACATGTGGCCTATTTTACTTCAGTGTAAATTAGTGGGCAAAGCTCAGGAGGTAGTAGCTTCACTTTCGCTAGAGCACAGCATGAAATATGAAGTGTTGAAGGAAACAATTGTACGTGCCTATGAACTGGTACCTGAGGCCTACAGGCAGAAATTTAGAAACCACAAGAAGTCCAGCAGTCAAACATATGTGGAGTTTGCACATGAAAAGGGGCTCTTTTGATAAGTGGTGTGCTGCTAACGGAGTTGGGGATGATTATGAGTCTCTGCGCGAGTTAATGCTACTGGAGGACTTTAAAAATTCATTACCTGAGAGGGTCATAATGTTCTTAAATGAACAGAAGGTGACGTCGATGTCAAAAGCAGCTGTGTTGGCCGATGAGTTTGTGTTAACACATAAGACTGTTTTTTCACCTATTTCTCATCCAGATAAACCCACAGCCTTTCGCTCTACACAGCTTGAGTCTAGTCGCTCTGCTGCGAGGCCAGTGAGACTACCTTCACCTCCCCATGGTGAGCGTGAATGCTTTTATTGCCACAAAAAGGGTCATCTCATTGCAGATTGTCAGGCATTAAAGCGTAAACAGCAGCTATCCTCACAACCAAAAGGGATGGGACTGATTAAAGCTACAGAGAGCGGGAGGGCACTTCAACCGAACAATAACCACCTTGATCCCTGTTTCAAACCATTCATTCTAGAGGGAGTGGTTTCACTGACTGGGAATCTAAAAGATCAACAGCCAGTAAAGATACTGAGAGATGCAGGGGCCTCTCAGTCCATCATTAGAGAAGACGTCTTACCGTTTTCAGAGGAGTCATTTTGCCAGTCTAGTGTTATTGTCCAGGGAGTAGAACTCGGATTTGTGTCTGCCCCTTTGCACACCATTCACATTCAGTCTTCCTTAGTCAGTGGGATTGTTAAAGTGGCTATTCATTCTGCATTGCCTATCCCAGGTATCGACTTCATCCTAGGTAATGACCTTGCTGGAGGCAAGGTCATGCCCGTTCCTGAAGTGTTAGATAGACCCGAGCTGAGTCTAGACTCTGACTCAGCCCAAGACCCGCCTGCCAAAAGGTGTTTCAAATGCTTTCCAGCTTCTTGGTAAGGGAACATGCATTCTCCAAAACCATGTGAGCATCCCACCTCTGTCAACCCATTTAAACATTAACTGAGCTTTTTTTTTTTTTTTATATCTCAAGGAGGAATTCTGCCTTATCCCTGGAGAACCCAATGGGGTCAGAGCCGACCCCATGGTTTCTCCAGGGTTAAAACAATAAAATCAGTAAAGTTTTTTTTTAACAGTACGACATTGATAGAGTTACAGGTGTTTAATGGGTTTGTTTGTGTGTTTGAGAGTTCAGACTGAAAGGGAGTCTGTGTGTGTGTGTGACCTCCTGCTGACCAAAAGGGTCATAAAAGCAGTAAGTAACATCACAAGAAACAGATCTTCCAGATCTGATGTATCTACAATAAAGCACTACAGCCCCCCAGAACCTCGAGAGGCTGGGGAGGGGGACAAAAGAAAGAATTCCTTTCATCACAGAGTTAAAACAATGTAGAGATGGTAAATGGCCTGTATTTATATAGCGCTTTTCTAGTCCCTAAGGACCCCAAAGCGCTTTACATATCCAGTCATTCACCCATTCACACACTGGTGATGGCAAGCTACATAGTAGCCACAGCCACCCTGGGGCGCACTGACAGAGGCGAGGCTGCCGAACACTGCCGCACCCTCTGACCACCACCAGTAGGCAACAGGTGAAGTGTCTTGCCCAAGGACACAACGACCGAGACTGTCCAAGCTGGGGCTCGAACCGGCAACCTTCCGATTACAAGACGAACTCCCAACTCTTGAGCCACGATCGCCCCAAGCATAAAAATGACAACATTTTACAATTCACTCTAACATTTCCCTCCTGTTTTGTTATTTTTATGCTCCAAATTATTCCTGTGTAGTATATACTTAGCCATGCACCTCTTGCTTGACATTTTCAGTACAGGCGTCATTCATACACAGGCTTCTGTCATGTCATTCATTTCAGTCATTTCATATTCTTGTGAAAGTACATAATTAACAAATGTATTAGAAATCATTTTAGTTAGCATTGATCTTATACACGGTAAAATGCATCCTATACATAAGCAAATCGGTATCAATAGTCCGAAAACAGGAGTTAGTACTTTCAAAAGAAGATGCCACCAAGGACCAGACATTAACCAAGCTATCCAGCCTTGTGGTGCATCTACTCCTGTCGTGCGATTCATCATGTATCTCTGCAAGTAAACAACTGAATGTAACAGTCAAACAAGAAGAATCAACATTCTCAAAAATCATGTGTCACTACAATCCAACTGTATACAGACATAGACATTCAAACACATCAGTTGAATTTATCGTTTGTCCATGTGGCTCTCAGCTAACTTCAAAGCTGTAGCCTGGTCAACACCCTTCTTTATGACTCCTATCAACCCCCCAAATCTTCTCACTGTAGGCATCCTGTGGGGGTTAAAGTCAACTGGTGAATTATCTGCATTTACAACTCTTCTCCTGTCCTGTTGTCACCACAGGAAAAGCTTTGTAAAGGAAATTGGATCAAGCTGTTTTGATCTTCTTGGCTCACAACCTCAACCAGCTTAGAAGTGTTCATGATGTAAATGTAGACAAAAGGCTTCTCTGTTTGCATCCTTGTTGCAGAGGACACAAAGAATAGGTGATGTTGCACAAATTCCATGGTAAATCTCCAACTTGGACTAATCCATTGCCCTTCATACACATAGGCAACTGGCCTATTTCCAGTTCATTTAGCTGTTCAATGTCCTGCAGCAAGTCAGATACTTTGAGTCAGACTATCAAGTCTGTCGTACCAGAGCAGTTCACCTTCCCAGCTACTGGTGAATCAACTGTCCATTCAGGTTCAGAGGAGTTGAAAAGTTGGCAGTGTTCCAAGTACGTTTACTCCTGGATGTGTTGCTAAGGCAACCAAACAACTGTCTTGCTCTCAGTGATGCTATATGGCCACAGTCCAGAAGAATGTGTAGCCAGTGGCATCACAAGCATAACCATTGGTCTTGTTGTTTATGTGAGCGGTTGTGTTCATAAACTGCCACCAGTAGTTGGGTAAAAAACCCATGCGGGTACTGGGTGTGGTTTGCTCTGTCCCAGAGCGCTCCTGTCAACCCACTCAGGATCAACACGCTCAAGAAGGTGCTTAGCCATTCTAAGTTGAGTTCTGGATCGTTTGGTTTCTTCACCAGGATTGAGACGAGAGGTCCTAGAGATATACTCCCCCCTTTGTACCTTGGCCTTTTCACCATCACCCAGTCGGCCTGGATGTGTGTCACCTTCTTGCAGTGCGCTTGATGTAGTTTGCAAAGAAAAGTGTCTGGACTTCTTTAAGTTTCTTGAAGACGTTTCACCTCTCATCCGAGAAGCTTCTTCAGTTCTAAGGTCAAATGGCCGAGAGTCCCAGATTTAAACCCAGTGGGAGTATCCCCCCAAAGAGGGACAAAGGACCCCCTGATGATCTTCTAATCACCTGAGCCAAGGTGTGAAGGCGGGTGCGGGACCTAATCAGCCAGGGTTTCGGGTGAGCTCATTGTGAAACCTGGCCCCACCTTGTCATGTGAATTCCTGAGGTCAGATGGCCCAGGATGTGAGTGGGCGTTAAGGCGTCTGGGGAGGGAACTCAAAACTGGATTATAGATGGCAGACAGTTGGTGTCGTAAACCACCGCCTCTGTTCAAAGATGGTCGCTCACAGTGGACATAGATGGCCTCTTTCACTCCTCTTTCAAACCATCTGTCCTCTCTGTCCAAAATGTGAACATTGGCATCCTCAAAAGTGTGACCTTTATCCTTTTGAGGATGCCAATGTTCACATTTTTAGAGAGGAGGTTCAGCATCTGAAGCAATGGTGTGACGACAACAACCTGCATATGAACACAGCCAAGACCAAGGAGATGATGATCGACTTCAGCAGAACAAAGCCATCTGAGCACTCCACCCTCTACATTGATGGAGGAGGTAGAAAGGGTGGAGAGCTTCAAGTTCCTCGGAGTCCACATCTCGGCCGACCTGACCTGGTCCACAAACATCTCCCACCAGGTAGGGAAAGCACAACAAAGGCTGCACTTCCTCAGGAAGCAATGTCAAGCCCCAAAGCCTGCTAATTCATTTCTACTGCTCCACCATCGAGAGCCTTCTGACCTCCTGCTGCACCCTCTGCTTCAACTGCTGCACTGTGGAGGACAAGAGGAAACTGCAGCGCGTGGTGAGAGCAGCAGAGCGGCCAATCGGCACTTCACTAACCCCCCTCAGAGACATCTATACTGGCAGCCTTCAGCAGGAAGCATCATCATCATCAAGGACCCCTCCACCCTGGACACTCACTTTCCCACCTTCCCTCTGGTAAACTCTACAGGTCCAACAAAGACAAACAGACTCAGTAGAAGTTTCTACCTCCACCCTGACTGAAGGTTAACTGTGCTGTTAACACTCATGGACACTTGCCTCTATTTATAGAACTGTATTCTTTTACAGCAGCAACCAGCATTCCTACCACTTACTCAATGTGCAATCCCACCAATCACAGAGCACCTTATACTGACCTGATCCTCCTCTTTACACTGTACCTGCAGATATATCTATAGATTTGTTTCTGTATAGAACTTGTGCAGATCCTTTTGTTTACTTCATTTATTGTGCATTACACACATTCCCTGTGTAGGTACCTCTGAAACTTGTTCTTATCTTTATTTATCTTCTTCTATTATCCTGAGAATCTGAATGTAAACAGATACAAGCTGCCAATGGAGAGATGCCAAACTCCTCATTGTTCTGGTAACAGTGACAATAAAGATCTTCTATCTTATCCTGATAGAATTTCTATGAATGTCTGTCAAACTGATGACTCACGGGACGAGTCTTCAGATGACGTCTCTGCTCATCGCAAGAACTTGAGCAACTAACCATAAACGTTCATCCTCTCTGTGTCTGACTTTTAGCTTCAAAATCGCTTCATTTCATTTTCTTCTTTTCTTCTTAACATAGAAAATTCCATTATGAACATTTGGCTGCATATGAATATACTTCACTTTATGAAGCATCAACCCATGCAGTTCATCTTCAGTTAGATTCACCATCAGCTCATTTTCACATCAACATCCACATAATGTCTTTTTGATTCAAATACACAGGAAAACTTTCTTCCCAGAAACAAATATATTCAGTATAATTGATTTGATTTCCATGTTAATGTTAGATTAGTGGCTCCTCCATCCTTTCCACACAGACTCTCAGTGTGGGGCCTACAGAGTTATTATCATAGTTTCTTATTCGTTGCTTTGGTGAAACTTATACCTGATTGTATTCTAAACAGTTTCAGTCAGTTAAGCAGGATTAACTATCAGCACAATCACATATGAATTATGACTCTATTGTTAACTCTTAATATCCTGTCTTTTATCAGGATGGAGTTCTGGCACATTTCTTATCTTCCAACATTCCTGCAGCCACACACACACTAATCTCTCAAAGCTGAGTCTACACACACAACATCTACACATTTAAATCATGTCAATTATTCTCATTCAACATATTCATTAAACTTCTGATTCAGAATGAAGATGATTTACTAACAGCACTTCATATCATTGTAAACACAACAGCCTAAATGTTAAAACCTTTTTATTTCTCTCAGAGGCAATAAGAGGTGAGGGGGGGACTTCTGTCTCTCTCTCTCCCACCTCTCTCAACAAGGGCTCATTAAAATCATCCCACTTTCATCATCCATTAAAAAACATATTTATGCTGACTATGTGATGTAATGCAAGAACAGTAGAGGTGAATGGATGGATAATACAATAATAAAATGTCATATAATAACTGCACCTGTCAGCAGGCGCAGAGCAGCTGAACTAGAACAGCAGTCGTACATTTATTTACAAACCCCACGTGTACAGGGCAGGATGTGTAATGGTCCAGGGGAAAAGGGACAAAGTCCAACACTCGCTCCGCTCACTCGCTCACACTCACTCTCACTCCACTCCACGGCACCAGGGAAACAGATCGGGTAGATTCACGGCAGGTGCATGGGCCAAGGGCGGAGCCCAGCTGAGCTCCGCCCAGGCAGACAGGTGAGAGACAGGAGAGAGAGACATATAACCATAGTATGCTAATAGCAAATTCTTTTGTCAGGTTTAAAGTGAGCTCCTGCTTTAAGGGCAGCTTCATCTGCTGGTAATGACAGATGTTTCTAGTATATCAGGCTTGGCCAACATTACAGGGACTTACTTGCAGAGACCCACGAGCTCCAAACTTGCTGCTTTATGATTGGTGCAGATGCTCTAAGCTACTATTAACCAATAAGAACCACGGGGTCAGGGGTCACTACAAGAACTTATCAGCCACCAACTTGTATATATAACTTTACTCACACTTGTAAAACTCTGTAAGTAGAATTCAATGGGGCAGAGTGAGCTGAGCACAGGCCCACTCTGTGACACTCAGAGCTTTGTGGATATCATCTGCAGGTGCACGTACTGGGAGTATTGGACACAGTGCATGTACAGCCAGCTTGCAGCCACTTTGCCACCACTTTAGGACAATGTTTCCAGTAGACTGAGCCACACTGACTGTGAGCAGTCATTGTGCTGCTGCATGGCTGATGGCACTGTCCCTGCAGCTGTCAGGGACAACAAGAACCACTCAGCTACCTCAGCCAAGCCAAGACTGTGCTGATGTTGTGACCTGAGACCAAGACACTAACCCAGGATGGTGATATGATGGTGTGAGAGTGGCTGGATGAGCCCATCCACCTTAAATATGGATCATATCTGTAATGCAACACATGTTTTATGCAACATGAACATATTTCCAGCTGTTTCATGTTGTGTTTCCAAGATTTCAGTTTCCTGTAACTTTCATTTGTATTTCCTTCAGTCTGTTAATCTTGGAGCTGTGAGCAGCTTCTTATTACCAGGTGAGAATATGTAACAGTCTGTAGATGTGATGACACTATGGAGCGGATCTCCTGTCTAGTTCTGCACAGAAAGCTGATGGAGCTGCAGCTGCTAATATGTGCTGCAGCCAAGCCTACATGAGAGGGCTGTGCTGTGGAACAGGGTGGTGCAGGTGGTGTTATCTACATGTGAACATTAGACAACAGTCACATGAAGACACTTGATGTTGTTAGCTAAAGACCTACAATAAGAGAAAGAGAGCAGCAGCACTAGTGCAGCAACAGCAGCTCATGTTATAAAAACACTGATCAATGATTTGACTGTAACTGCTCCAACTGTCTGTGTCAGTGATGCTGTTGGAGGTGAATGTTTCAGTAACACTGACTGAGACTGAAATGGTTTAACACTGGTTTCATGTTCAGAGAGATTTGACTGTTAAATGTCACATATTTCTGATATATGTATAACACATAATCATGCTCTGTTACACACATTCATATGTGACTGTTACTGTATCATATTCAGTCCTCGTCTTACACTCAGGTGTTCATCGCAGTCACAGACGTGTGTGTGTGTGTGTGTGTGTGTAAAAAAGATTTATGACCACATTTTGAGCCCATACAGCCGGGGACTCTCTGGCTGACTGGAGGGGCTTCTAATAACCAGCTTGCGAAATCAAAGGAACAAACGTAAAAGCAACAGACATCATGATATAAACTTTGAAATTTGAAAATGTGAAATTTGGATCAATGTGTTCCGTGTTTTCTGACACACACACACCCATATATTCGGGCAGTGAGCCGAAGGCCGTCAGTGTGCCTGCTGGCTGCTGCTGCTGTGCTGAAGTCTTACACACAATGGGAGGGGACGGGGTGCTTCCAAATAGAGCACATTTCATTAATAATATTGTCAATGAGTATGTGTGTGTGTTGCACAACAAGGGCATTCTCCTGGAACTGAATCCTAGAGCTCTTTTTGTTCCACGTGGAGCTGAATTTGGTTGTGGCTGATACTGCAAAGGAATCTATTTATGCCACAAGTTACTTTGGGATTTTGCAAAAACTTTACAATTTGTTTTCAGCCTCCACTCAGAGGTGGGCCATCCTGAAAAAACATGCTAACATTACACTGAAGCTGTGGTCTGAAACGAGGTGGGAAAGTAAGATCAACGGCGTTGAGCCCCTGAGGTACCAAGCATCTGCAGTGAGGGAGGCTTTGATTGAGGTGAGAGATCACACCAAAGACTCAGTCATAAAGATTGAGGCCCAGTCTTTGTCTGAGGAGGTGGGATCATACAGATTCAGCATTTGTACAGTGGTGTGGTATGACATCCTGAACCAAATCCACCATGTGCTCATGCAGTCTCCCAACATGCATGTGGATGTAGCAGTCAATCTCCTCAAAAACACAGAAAGAGTTCTCCACAACTACAAAGCAACAGGCTTTTCAGCTGCACAAATGTCAGCCAAGGATATGTGTGAGGACATGAACATAGAGGCTGTTCTGCAACAGAAAAGACTGAGATCTACAAAGCGGCACTTTTCTTACGAGTCATTTGATGAGCCATTGAGTGATGCCCTAAAGAAGCTGGAGGTGACCTTTTTTAATGTTGTTGTTGATGCTGCAGTGTCTTCCATCCAAGAGAGATTCACCACTTTGGAAAATGTGGGAGAGAAATTTGGAGTACTGACACATTTTCCAAATCTCTCAAATGATGAGCTCACTGAACAGTGTAAAGCCCTCAGCGCTACTTTGCTTTTTCAGGACCAAGCAGACGTGAATGCCAGAGAGCTTGCACAGGAGATAAAGAATTTGCCTGACTTACCGTCAAAATGTATGTATGATGTATGAGCTCCTGAACTTTGTGCATGGCAATGATCTCTCAGAAATTTACCCAAATTTGTGGACTGCTCTGAGAATTGCAGTTACTCTACCTGTAACTGTGGCTTCAGCAGAGAGGAGCTTTTCAAAGCTGAAACTTATAAAAACATAACTCAGGTCCACTATGGCTCAGGACCGCCACTGGGCATACATGTGTAACAGGGTTTCTATGCTATTATTGCCACAAATGTCAGTGCAATGGGGGAAACAGCGCCCCCTGTTGGTGTGGCCGGTTAGTCGAGGCTGGCTGCAGAAATGTCAGTCTGCTGAAGCTACACCAGAGTGTGCTATGCAGAGTGGTGAAGCCATTTGTACCCCACACTGTTATATTTCCACTCAGGAAATAAATCTGCACAGATTCTTGCGTTCTTTAAAAATACAACAACGCAGAGCTGAGGAGTTTATTTGGGCCTGTTACAGTCGGGTGAAGCACAAACTGGTTACACATGTGACCATTGTTTTGTGTGAACTTATGAAGTACTGACTAGTGTAACTGAATATTGAGAAAGAGCCGCGTCAGTAAATCCAGAAGCTTTTTACTATCTAAAGAAGTCTTTGTGTTGCTGCAGACGTCAGTAAATCAGACCCTAAATGTTTCTTTCTAACTCAAAGCTGATGTTTCACAGGCTGCTCTCCTTTGAATGACCTGCAGACATCAGCAGGGTTACAACATGTGCTGAATGAAGATTCAATGAAGAGGTTACTGATAGAAGACACGAGGTTCAAATGCAGCCTGTGTTTGAAGCACAAAGGAGACGCCTGCTGGAGCAGCTGGAGTCCTACACACACTCTTCACTACACAAACACCTCCTACAACATCCACTCTTTACACTCTGACTGCTGTGTTTGTGGAAACACTCCAACACACACCGCTGCACATATGAACATGTGTGTGAAACACAGCTGACATTAAACATGATGGAGGATTTATTCACAAACACACAACAACATTTACACACACATTATCTCTGCAGGACGACACACACCTGATTTAATGATTTTAATTTACTCCTGTTTGTGTACAAAGCAACACTTTGTTTCTATTCTGAGTTACTTTGTTTGTTGGATTTCAGTCGGTTTCTGCTTTAATTCATGTTAGAATCAAATGTTTTGACATGTTTCACTTCCTGTTTGCTGAAGTGGATTTTCAGCTGTTTCCAAACCAAAGGCTTGTTTTAAAGAGACAGTTTCACTGGGATTGAGGGAACGACGTGTTTGCAGTTTCTATCCAACAACATCAAGCAGTTAAAGAGTTCATGTTACTAACAGCTCAGCGCTCTGCAGCAGACACAGGCTGCACTTTAAAATGAATGGGACCCTCTGCAGACCAGGTCCAGCAGGTCTTCCACAGATCCTGTTAGAAAAATGTGCTTTTCATTTGCTGCAGCCATAGAAGCTGATGAAGATTTCAAATATCTCCTTCATCTCAAAGAAAAACTGGTTTGCATGCTGTCAGGAGATTTATTCTAAAACACTTCTTCAGTTGAGAATCAGAGAGGAGAAACACACAGTTTTACTTGCAGCAAGGGCAGCCACAGAACTCGCACAGAAGTGCGGGCTCTGAGACTCGCGCCGTGCCACTGCCCTGTTCTTTATTTATACATCAGTGGGTGTTTGTTCTTTACATTGGAATGTGGATGTTTAGGTGTGTGTATGTGTGTGTATGTGAACCCATAAAATGACTTCCTAAACCTGCTGGCCTGGAAGTCCAGCAGTTCATCTAAACAAAATGCACTTAGAGTAAAACAGATATAGATACGTTTATCCTATCATAAAACAATAAAAGAAGGTACGACCTCTCCCATGCTCCTAGGATGTGGGTGTGAAAACCAGAACACTCTGGAACCACACAAGCTTCCTAGGATGAGACATTCTTTCAGGATACTATCAACTACATACTTCGAAACACAAATGATTACATGCAGCATTCTACCATAAGTAAACCTATATAATTAAAAGATAATACTGACATTATATTTGACATTCTATTAACACATGCTGAGCATGAGGAGAAGGAAACTCCAAACTAGTCCAGTCATTTCCAGTGTGCAGGAATAGTGATGGTCCTACTGGGAGCAGCACCAGTTTAAATGTTCCACATGTTTTATAGGATAAAGGAATTCCTCTGGGTCAGTGGAAGAGAAGGCTGCAGATGAAGCTGCTTACAGCTCAGAGACCAAACACATGGACTCAATCATTAGATAGATTTAGATTATATTAGGTGAAACTTTATTTCTCCCTCGGGTGGGTTCCTCCGGGTTCCTCAGTTTCCACAGCAGCCACAGAAGAATGTGAGCGAGAGACATGTATAAATACATATAACAGGGATAAATCTGTGAATCATTCACAGAGAGCTCGAACCAGAGTCTAGATTTGCAGGAGCAGTTTGTAACTGGAATCCTTCAAATAAAAGACGAGTGTGACAACATCAAGCACTCCAGTCTGTTGGTTTATGGGAAATAGAAGACACAGAAATATACACACAGTTTCCAGAGCACATTCATTTATGACTCACAATCCAAGGATCCACTTCAGATTTAGTTTGATCCTGATCTGTGTCAGCAACAAGTTCACTCTGAAGGAACTGATCCAGGCTAACCGATATTTCTTCAGCTGCAGTTCTGATCAATACAGTTTCACTCATTTCTAATATCTCAGTATCATTCAAATTGATCCAGTTTATTGTTGAATATTGTTATTGTTTATTCCAAATAAACAGGGACCAAACCAGTCAGACGTGAGGAATTAAATAGAGACAAAATGTCCAGATTCATAAACATCCTGTAGGAATCTCACAGAAGGATCTGCAGGACTCAGGAAGAAGCTTCATTAAATAATCATAAATCTGTCAGAGTCTCCTCACCAACGTTCCCTCTAATGTTTCATGTGTCTGAGTGAACACAAACTCCCTGAGTGTCCCTTGGACCGCTGTGAGCGACATCAGACGTGTGCACTGTGGTCACGCCAGCATTCAATCCATCCAAGTTACATGGTTTATTAAAATAATCAAATTACAGCATTTACATTTATGTTAGACGACTTTTAATTAACTGCTTTAACCCACTTACAATGAAAATTTAAAAAATCTTGTTCATGACCTGTGTAGTATGTTATGCAGTTTTTACCGTTTCTTCCCGCAGTAAATATAAACAACGATAGTATTCAGGAAGAAAACCAAACATTACATTTTTTTTAATCATAACTCTGGTTTTACGTGGCCTATCAACACAATTTAAAAACTGCTATAAAGTCCACACTTTTTCCGTCAGTTGTTCCGTCTGTCCACTTCACATCTCCAATGGTTGGACACGTTGTCATTAACGTGGCTTCTCTCCACATCAGCCACGCCGCTTTGCCAGCTAAAACACCGGTGTCGGCACATAAGGACGCTGTCATAGCCTGTCAACCACATTGATTAGCTGCATCTATACGAATGTGAACCGCATTATTGGCTGGAGCAGCCAGTCACCGCTCACTTACTGACTCACACTGCAAAACAGAATCAATAGTTAACGTATTTATTTTAATTTCAATTCAGGTTAGATTTATTTTTTGTTTTTTGCAGATTTTCTGTGCGCAGAGACCGTGTGTAGGAGCCATATGAGTTGCTCTTTTTCTGCCTAGGTGGGTTGGTGTAAATGGACTCACTGTATTGGTGCACGGGTGTGGGGCGTGTCTCATGGGTGTGGTAGATAATAAATGTGGTTGCACTCACCTGTTCACAGCACCTGATGTTGATGAGCAGAAGGTAGGGTGAGCATGGGGCAAAACTTTCTGTTGACCGCAGCTTGAACGCAACTTGAGCTATTTGATAGATTTTGTCTGTAACTTCATGGTTTTGTATGGTTATGAACTAATTGATGCCATAGAAAAGTTTTAGTTTGGCATAGTAGTTAGTGCCATCATTGTGAGTTGCAGTCATTTGTTTGTGCAGCCTGTGCTTTTGTGTATTTGGTTAGAAGTTGATCCCATGTGCTGATTAGTATATTGGACGGTGCATGTGGAATAAAGGAGCAAATGTTACAGGAGTGTATTTTATGCGTTTATTGTTGCGCGTCACCTGTGTCCTCATGTTTAGCCTGCCGCGGCCTTTGGTTGGAGGAGCCGCAATACCGTGCCAGCAGTGTGTGATCGCAGAGGCACGCAGCTTAGAGGGAACATGGCTCCCCAGGTATTGTGTTGAAGGAGTCCAAGTGACACTGGATCTGGATACTCACTGTGAGTTCAGCTGCACTGGAGTAGTTAAAAGTACATGTGTATGTAGGTTTGGGCTCATTCCTTGTTGTCTGGGACATCAAACAGACATCAAACAGTGCTCAGTGACACTAATATCTTTGCATTGCATATTATCTAATGCAAAAACAAGTGAATCCACAAAAGCTGTTAGGATTTGGCTTCTTAAGCAGTTGGGATGCACTCTGTTGGTTTCCAAAGAGAGGAATGATTTCACAAACAGACTAAAAGTGTCAATAAAACCTGTGTTAGCAGCTCTGTATCTGGAGCCAGGTGCTGAGGCTAAGGAGTCTGCAAACATGTCCTGTGGTGTGGTTCAGAAACAGCTCTGAATCCTTCTTCTGACTGGGGACGACCACTTCAGCCCAGGACCATTGATGTGTGGAGCAGGAGGAGGGTGAGGACAGGTGGGCGGAGCCACACAGCTGTGTCCTGGAGGGCTGCGCTGAGGGAGCCAATGTTTTAGACTGTGTGTGCATCACGTCTATGAAGCTTTTTCTTCCACTGATCAGAGCGATGTCCTCTTTAAGCTCTGCAAACCTTTGTTTGCTTTCTAGAGCAGCGTATCATCCTCACAGAGCACAGCTGGCACGCTAGTTTCTGTTAGCTTAGCCACCAGGCTAAAGTCAGACTACCCACTGCTAGCAGCTGTTTCTATCATAGTTTAGGATCCAGATGTGTGAGGTCGAAATTTACACCTGTGATTAAAATAAATAGTTAAAAACAGCCAATTGTGTCCAAATGTGTCTTAAACCAGATAAATGACAGTTACAGCTGAGGCTGTGTGTTCTTTGAGACACTGCTCTCCTACATAGATGCATTTTAGAAACCAGGAAACATCAAAATCATTTAAATCAGAGAGTTCATGTTACTAACAGCTCACCTCTGAGCAGCAGACACTTTAAAATCAATGAGGAAACCTCCATGTGTGTCACTCTGTAAGGACACAGAGCTGGGTGGAGGTCCAGGTGGGTTCCTGTGAATAATGATGGAGCAGTGATGTGAGTGCTGAGCTGTGACATGGAGAAGAGTCATGGACAGTTAGAGATGGTCATCTCACCTCTGAGCTTTGGTCTGGCTCTCATGTTCCCCACACAGAGTGCTTTTAGAGGGAGGGACTCCCTCCTCTCTGTCCTCACACTGATCCATGCTGCTCAATTCACATCAGCTCTTGGGATGGGTATCGGTTCTGACATAAACAGTAGTAACCAGACCGAAAAGCGGCGCACATTTCGGTGCTTTTTTTTTTCTGAGCTGTGATACACTTTGGATTCTAGCCAATCATTTTACCTTTGTAAGCGTAGTAGGCGGGCCCAGGTATGTACGTTCTTTTAGAGCAGAGCTACAGATTAAAAATGCCCAAGACGAAGCGGTCAAAGTCTGGCTGTACTTCACAGCAAAAGATGCAAACTCAGCAGCCTGCAACAAGTGCTTTAAGCTGATACTGTGCAAAGGAGGTAACACCTCGAATCTGATGAAACACCTGGCATTTTATTAAAAGTCGAGAAATGCACCGTATTTGATAGCTTGCTGCGAGACCTCACACCGAGCACATCTACTGTGGGTGTGGTGCCTGTTATTGGACCTGGAGTTAGCAACATCCTCCAAGAACCCGAGGAGTAGAGTCCTGGCCCCTAGCCCTGTCAGCGTAGCAGAAATGATGACGATGATGATGATGGCAGCAGCAGCCGTTCTCCTCTGCATGAGTAGCTTAATGTTGTTCGTGTGTAATTTACGTTGAGTAGGCTAACCACGTTATTAAATTAATGCATGTAAGGTGAACTAGCAAACACCGTCGTAGTTACATGCGGCTGTCTTCTTGTTTGATGGCAGATACTCCCTTCACCCTGGCCAAAAAGGCTAAAATGACCAAAGAAAAAGTGGAAAACAGTTAAACATGAGAGGTTTTTGGACAAAGTTTGTGTTTTTTCCATTGTTTAAGCACTGCTTCCAGCCAAGAGTGATACCATATATGCCCTATAGC
Organism: Oreochromis aureus; assembly: GCF_013358895.1. Lineage (NCBI taxonomy): Eukaryota > Metazoa > Chordata > Actinopteri > Cichliformes > Cichlidae > Oreochromis > Oreochromis aureus. Next base: position 132,301,729 of record NC_052944.1, on the reverse strand, counting down.
TGCAGAAAAGGCTAACATTGTTATCTTTTTACAAAAAAAACAGTTAAACATGAGAGGTTTTTGGACAAAGTTTATGTTCTCCATTCTTTAAGCACCGGCACTGTTTCAAAATTACCGGTTTGGTACTGGTATCGCATAAAACCTAAACGATACCCATCCCTAATCAGCTCACACACACTTTCTACCTTCACCTGCAGAGGAAACACAAATCATTCATGTGCACATCAACTGAGAGCTGCAGAGGTCGTGTCTAATGTGTTGGACTAACATCCATCTGAGACACAGCTTTCATCAGTTCACTACAAAAAGTGTCACAGAGCCGAGTTCAGCCTCCAAATCCTCCATTACTGTAGTCCTACAAAGCAGCAGGTCAAACATGGCTGTATAAATGGCAGAGAGCAGCTTTATGTCAGTAACAATGTCCAGGACCGAGCTGCCTGCTTAAGTTGGGCACACTGTGTGATTTTTGGACCATTTTGAGACGATTTTTCACTCGTGTGACTGTTTTGGGGATCGGGCTGAGTTTTGCCATAATCATGTGTCGTGCATCGTGTAGCACACACGGGGTAACGAGAAGTGATTAACACCTCACGACCGGCTCTTTATCAGCAATCACAAGAAAATCAAATGTGTTTGAAATCTTGGTCGCCCCTCGTGAAGGTCTCGCACTGTTGAAGCAGCACCAAGAGACGATTTAACGCGACCTCTCACACTGCGCACAAGGAAACACAGAAATGGAAGTGAAACAGACGGAGTAGCATCACGAGTGATGGAGGCACCACTTGTAGAACTTTGGCTCATCGAGTCTTTTGTGTGACCTCACAAATTATCACAAACGCAACATCTGTGAAAAGAGTTGGTCATCGCTGCTCAGCTGCAGCTGCCTGTAAGTCCATGTTCCTCATTAGCAGTTTAGCAATGTTGATGGTGGTTGTGTGTCAGTGAGAGACAGAGAGACAGATTCTGTGTTATAAGCTTCATGTTATGGACGCACAGTGTGAGCACTCAGGTCGCAGCAGAGCATCGGGCCGTATAGTGTGAGACCTGCATTGTGACCTATGACCTTCTAACCCCTGAGATTCGGTTGTTTGAGCACGAGCTGAATAACGCGACTGAAACACTCCCACAGCGTGTTCCCAGCTTTACAGAGTTCATCCTCTAACTGCTGGCAGCATTTAGTTACTCAGCACATATTTAATCCTTATTATCTGCTCCTCTCACCTCTGTTTGCCTCTGACAACAAAAACTTTTAGCCAACAGTTTATTAGCTTTGGTGAAATTATGAACAGGCATCAGTGCGGTCACCTATACTGTCCTTTCAAGAGTCTTTACTTGTCACATGCACAGTTATACAAGTACAACACGCAGTGAAATGTATCCTGACGCGCTCCTGACTGTGCACAAAGAGACAGAACATTATATACATGAAGTGAACATATACAGGAGGACATTATGTGCAGTTAGTAGCATTTAGCTTTAGCGCTGAAGCAGCAGGACCAGTTCATCTGGAAACAACAGGCGTTTATTGGCTCTTAAAACAATGCTTCAGATTCCTGGGCATCAACATCAGCAGGATCTGAGCTGCTCACCATGTTGGAGCACAAAAGCAGCAAGACAGCGGCTCTTCCTGCAGCACCTGAGAAGATCCAGCATGAACCCAGAATACTAACAAATACTGCACCATTGAGAGTATTCTGACTGCTGCATCACCACCTGGTACGGCAGACCCGCACTACCAGACACAGGGACAGTTTTTACCCACAAGCCATCAGGCTTTTGACCTGCTGACATTCTGCACACACTACTACACACTCACTACAACTACAGGACTCTGCACACTGTCACTTCAACTAATGCCACTTGCACAAGTTTAGCACGAACTGTAAATACCAACTTGTCTTAAATTCACTAAATATGTAATACTTTTTGTCTATTATTGTTATTATTATTATTATTATTATTAGTGCTATTCTCTGTTATTTTCTTCCTAATATAACTGCACACTCTCTATATGCTGATGTAAAGCTGAGGACCAAAGAGTTTCATTCTAGATAAATGTGGCTGCTCTGTTTATCTGTACATCACAATAAAAGCTGAAACTTGAAGCTTTGCCGAGCACCAAAGTCTTTGGACTGTCACTGATATCAGTGCTGTTATTCAACTTATTTACTGTTTTACAGGAAAATGTATTTAACATGTTAAAGAGCTAAAGCCTGACGTCACAGATGAAGCAAACAATCAGTCCAGACTGAGTTCTTCATCGTTGGTACCTTTGCTTTGTTTTTAGGCAGCAGCAGTGAAACCTGAAGAAAACCAAGTGTAAATGTTGATGCAGTTTAAACTTTGCCAGCACGTCTCCTCTGCCTGCAAACGATGGAGAGAGATGTTAGTGAAGTTTAGACCTTTGACCCACAGGAAGGTTTTTAAAGACACAATGATCAGGTTAGTGAAGGTGAGCATGATAAACTGAGCTGATCAGTCATTGTTCAGGTTTTTGTCAAACATGTAATCAGACTGATTTGTGTTTGTGTTGGATTGAAACATTTGTGAGTCCTCAGAGGTCACAGTGTGACACACTTGCATCCACTTCCTGTTTGTGTCCAACACGTCACACAGACCTGCAGCTGCCTTACAAATAAGATTTACTGTGTTCAGGATGATGTCAGCAGGTTACAGGTGAACCTGTGAGCTTCAGATTTCTGTGTTTTCATCACTCAAGTCTGTTTAAAAAGCTGAAACTCTGATTCATTGCTGCAGTAAAACTCTGAGTATTAAAGTAAAGACGAGCTGCTTGAAGAACAGCTTGAGCTCCTATTAATATTATACTGTGTACACAGTATCATATTAATATGAGCTGTGCTTCTTATTAATATGAAGCACAGCTCATATTAATGAGAGTGCAGCCTCTACATGTACACATATGTGATCTTATTTGTTCAGTGTGAATGAGCACAGATACTGAATGCTTTCTTTCCTCCATCCTGGTCACTGAGCAGTGATGATGCATATTTGGAATAAGTGCACATCTAAAGGGCACAAACAGTGAAGCTGTGAACTCTCTACAGTCACTCCATCATCTAAAGACACTGTGGATGTGACACAGAGAGGAAACTCAGCTTTTCTTCCTGCTCTTTCTCTCGCTTCACTTTCCTGTTAAACTTTGGAAGCACAAATCAAAGACAGTCAGAGGAACTCAGCCAGACCAGCTGCTGCTCCATCTACAGGTGGAGAGCACCACCCACGTGTCTGCAGAACCAGAGTCACAAAGTAACAGAGTGAAGAGCAGCAGATGAAGCACAGAGGACACAAAAAGGAAGGAAAGAAGGAAACAAGGTCCATCTGTGTCCTTTCAAACAAGCATCAAGGTTTCATATCTAATGAATATAAAGCTGTGAACCAGCTGGAAACACACAGTTCAGACAGAAGTGATTTTATCACAATATATATCAGGAAATCATTCAGTCTTCATGGATCCACATTGATGACATGGCACAGTTACATCCTGGTGTCACTGGTGTGTCGGGTTCCTGGTGTTCGCCCAGTGTTTGCACTTGTTTCATGTTTATTCACATTTCCTGTTTTCATGTTTGCTTCCTGTGTGTTATTAGTTCAGTTCTGTTCAGCTGTGTGTCCCTAATCATCATCATCATCAGTGTATTTAAACCCTCAGTGTCTCTCTGTTCAGCGTCATTGTTGATGTTAATGTGCTCGACTCTGTACGTGTGTTCGCTTCAGTCGTTTCAGCTCAGCCAGTCATCCTGTGTTCCTGACAATAAACACCAGCCTTCACCTACCTGTGAGTCCTTTCCTCACCCACACGGCAACCACTGACATGATGGGACCACCTGCTGTGGGAACTGGTCCCAGTCAGGCTTGCAAAGCGGCAGCTGTGCTTGGAAGTGTTTCCAGAAGCTGGAGGCCAACAGGAGCTGATTCAAAGCTGCACAGAGCCCATTTACATGCAGCCTAAGTTATGTTGGTTTGTTATCATTGCCACATGTCCCCACATCACATGCAGCCAATCATAAAGTTACGCAAAATAGAGCCTCAAGGATTTTACATTTGCACCATTTCATTCTTGTGATAGTTAAACTGAGTTATTAGGATAAAATCCTTTTCAAAACAGCCAAATAAACCTGCCATAAAAACAGGCATGTATCTGACTGTGTCAGCTCAGTTATTAGTTACAACTCACCCAGCTTTTTCATTGGCTGTCCTCTTACATGTGACCTTGGCTACATTTTTGCTGAGTCAGAGTTTTCTATAAGATTTCTCCACCCTGAGGTCAGGGGTCAGCTCTGTCTCACACTCAGTACAAACCACCAGCATCACTCAGTCTGCAAGTGTCACATTAGTCATTGTGAAACCTGGCCCCACCTTATCATGCGAATTCCTGAGGTCAGATGGATGTGATGTGGAGTTTTGTCTTTGTTGTTTGAGTCTCTGAATCAGGAACTCTGCCTCCTTTTGTTCTCACACTGGGTTTAATGAAAGAAGATTTCTGTTTGTCCATTAAAGTTGTTTGTTGTGATCTTTTAAAGGATCCTGTGATGATCCAGAGCCTGGCTTGTCTCAGGAGTCTCTCAGTGACCTGAGCAGCAGCTACAGCTCTGCTGGCCTCTGTGTTCACCTGCAGGAGACGTGGAGACCCGCGCTCACCTTCTGCAGCACTTAGACACAGTTGCAGTGAGGGAAGGTCAGTCATCCTTTAGCAGGACATCATTCAGGCTTTATTAGCATCACTGTGACTGTTACTGTGTTTGTAGGAGGTTTCCTCTGCTGGTCTCAGACAGCAGCAGAAACATCAGCCTCCCTGTCAGTGGAGATCAGTTCTTATGTGCTGTTGGCCAAACTCAGCGCCTCCCCGACTGCTGAGGATCTGGGATATGCCTCTGGTATTATCAGGTGGCTGACTGGGCAGCAGAACTATTACGGAGGCTTCTCCTCCACTCAGGCACGACACCACCCGAACAGCATGAAGCTCATCTTTGAGTTCATCTACAGTCTTGGACCAAATCAGCAGAAATAATCCTGAAGCTTTCATGTTGTTGCTTTTCTCTCAGATATGCAGACTTGTTTTAGCAGGCAGGGATGTTTTTATTCTTTATTTACAAGATGAAATTGACTTTGGTCTAAAAATGTGTTGTTTTAACAGAACAGCCTTCTGTGCACCAACTACACGTAACAGCCTGTAAATAACAGCTCAGCTGCAGTCTGTAAGTTTCTACCTGTGATTTCTCTACTTTGTTTCTCTGAGATCATCTCTGTTAAACATATTTAACCTGTTTAACCTTTATTTAACCAGGAAGTGAAGGTCAGAAACTCTTTGTGAGAGTGTGTTGAAGTGACACAGGCAGTTTGAACTTCATGTCAACATGAATCCATCCTGTAGGACACAGTGGAGGCTCTTCAGGCTCTCTGCTCCACTCTGGTGTTCAGTCCTGAAGGTTGGAGCACAGGGACAGTTCAGGCTCCAGCAGTCAGCTGACATCTGATCAGGGCAACAAACTGCTCCACCAGGAGGAGGCGCTGCAGGACATGTCAGGAAAATACAGGCTGGAGGTGAAGCTGCTTCAGTGCAGCTCAGTGACAGCATCATGTGACCAGGTCCTGGTTGGTGTCAAACAGGCTTTCTTTGTTTCTTTGTACTTATAAAACACTAAAGAAGCATTTTCACATGTAATCAATGTGTTTTCATAGACAACATTAGAGCTGACAGTAAGAACTGCACACAGTACAATTCTGTTTGACACTAAATTAAAAATCAATAAAGTCACTTTGTGTCTACATGAGAATCAGAGAAACGTTCTTCATCCCAGAGGGAAACTGAGCTGTCGGAGCAGCAAACACACAACAAACATCAGGCACTGATAGGAACTGAGAAACACAGATATTGATGATGAATATTAAGATAAAGAGATAAATATAGAGATATAAATATAAAAGTGTCACGGTGTAGAAAAGTGACAGCAGGCTGCACTGAGCTGTGATTGGTTGTTTCCCACATTTGTGCACCTACAACATCCCAACACCTGCTGATGTCCCCACTCTCAGTGTGAAAGTCCACACAGAGGTGGAGCCCACAGGTGGAGCTGCCAGAGCCAGACTGACTGTGGAAATACATCCCTGTAAGTATGTGACAGGTTAGAGGAGAGTCTGTACCAGCGTGGAGTCACTGTGGGTGATGAAGAGCATGTGTGCACACACTGTTCAAACACAGCTACAGTGGGAAGGAGAAAACTACAAACATGGTGGTCCTGGATGTTCCCCAGAGTGTGAGTAATTAGACTCTACCAACACGTCATGTGACCACTGTGATGATGTCATCTCACAGCTCAAACATGGCCTCCTGGTGAGTCGTGTTGAACCAAAGGAAGATCCTGTTCTGGTGTCCTTAGAGGAGGTCAGAGACGTCCACAGTGGGGACACCAGATGATGATCTTTGGTACAAACTGTGTCTGCGATTGTTTCTGTCTCGTCCAGTTATCAAAGGACACACCATCAACCACAGAGATCATCCAGGAGCTCCCAGTGGACGACCTGAAGCCAGCCGTGGTCCAGATCTATGACGACTACCAACCAGGTCCAAGTCTGACTAAGCTTTACTCCAACAGCACACTGACACACTTCAGAGGATCCATCAGACTGAACAGTTCATACAAGCTGATGTTTCCATCAGTGACACAGAGAAATGACACTTTCATAAATCTGGTTTTAGTCCCTTTGAGTGTAAAAGGAAACAAACTGCATCATTTGTGCTTCTTGCACCAGGATCCTCCTCGTCTCTCCCACAGCAGGAAGTTCAGCTCTGCTCTCATGAAGCAGCAGGAAGATGTGAGGCTCAGAGTGAGGACTGAGGACAGACTGATGGCACACACTCAGCCTTTTGCCACTGCATGCACAGCTGTGAGTCATGTGACACTCGTGCACTCGTGTTGATCACACCTCTCATTGCAGATAAGTGAACTCTCCCAGGGGCAACGATCACACACAGTGGTGTGAAAAAGTCTTTTCACTCAGTCATTTCTGACTGTTTTTATCACACAAATGTTCATATTAGACAAAGATAACACAAGTAAATAAATGATGATGTCATTGATTAAGGCACAAAGGTGATCCCAACCTACCTGAGCTGTGTGCAAAAGTAACTGCCCCTCTGCTTCATCATGAATGAACTGTGATGAAGCACATTTGTTTCTAAAGCTGAGTTCAGTTTGACAAACACACTCAGCCTGATTACTAGAAGACCTGTTGGATCAACAGACTCATCAACTTCTACAGAACCCGTGTGAGAAAGTGAACAGGCTGAAAGATGTCAAACAGCAACACATAATGCCACCATCTACACAATCAGCTGACAGAGTCACAGCTGTCAGTCTGCACAGGGTTCAAAGCCATTTCTAAGGCTTTGGGACTCTGTTGAACCACGGTGAGAGCCATTAGACACAAATGCTGAAAGTGGGGAACAGTGGGAACCTTCCCAGGAGCCAGTGGCACCAACATGACTCCAAGAGCACATCGACATCCAGGAGCTCACAAAGAGCCCAGAACAACATGAAAGACCTGCAGGCCTCAGTTAAGGTCATCATTGAACAATAAGAAAGAGAATCCATGGAGGAGTCCAAGGAGAAAACCACTGCAGACCAAGAAGAACACAAAGGATGGTCTCACATTGTCCAACAACATGTTGATGATCCGTTTGGGAAAGACTCTGTGGACTGATGAGACAAAAGCTTTCTGACAAGCTTTGAGTCCTGTTACATCTGAAACTAACACAGCATCAATGAAAAGGAGCCTCATAGCAACAGTCACATATGGTGGTGGTAGTGTGATGGTCCCATGTGATGCATCATGGCAGCAACAATACAACAACAAATACACACATGTGACAAATGTACAATAACAGATCATTATGTCACGGCGCTGTGCGCATTAGTATATTTGACTGAAGCTTAATAATCAGAATAATGCTCTGATCTCTTCAAATAAATGAAATCATACCTTTCTACTAAAACTGTTTCTGTTGGTCTCCACCTTTTCCTGAACCAGACCCTGCAGGATCCACCTGAGTGTCCCAGTCCTGGACCCTGTTTGTAACCAGGAGGATCCCAGGCCTGATTATTGTTGATGGATTATAAATATTCTTGTTTTATTCTCATTAAATAAATATGTGTATAAATATGTGGATTCATGTTTCAATCCTGGACGTTGATGCTTGTTTGTTTGAAAGGACACAGATGGACCTTGTTTCCTTCTTTCCTTCCTTTTTGTGTCCTCTGTGCTTCATCTGCTGCTCTTCACTCTGTTACTTTGGACTGATTTCACTCACTTTGTTTCCATGGTTACTTTGCATCACGCTGACAGCACGTGAACAACACGACATGTTTGATCTCAAAGAAGGAGCAGCATCCTCTCTCCAACCTGTTTCTCCATCTTCTACAACACCTGATTCATTCCAGTTTCTCTGCTTTCACTTTGATTCATGTCAACATGAAGCCTGAGCGTCTGTGATGAACACACTATCAGCATCACTGACATGTTTCAGTCATTTAAAAACACTTCCTGTCACTGTGGTGGTTACAGTGACATCATGCAGTTTGTGCTTTGACCTACAGAGGGCGACAAATCAGCACAGACAGAGAGCTCCATTCAAACTTTGCTGCCATCAGTAGTCAGACATATTGCCATCAGTAATAATTCTTCAAATATAATCATAAGTACTATTAGATGTAACAGCTTGTTGAAAATAAAATATTTTTTCTGCAGGTTATGGCGTGAAATTCTCTTCGTTGGCTGTTTGTTAAATTCAGAATTGAATTTAAAGTTAGTAGAGAGAGATGTGGCGCTCAAATACTAAGAATTATAATACATGACAAATTTAACGTAAACATGTGGATGACACACTGAATTGTGTTCAGTGATTTCTGTAACTCTCTGAATATCAAAAGATCATTAACATCCAGTATTAATATTTTATATTAATATTTGGCTCAGATATTTCTCTAGATGCTCAGAATAGTTTAATGACATTGTGTACTTTGATGAGTATAGTCAAAGACATTTAACATTATTAATGAGTTTTCACTTTTCATAGTTTCAACATTTTAAGTGTTTTCTGTGTTCTATAATGTCAATATATCAGCAAAACACAATTAACACAATTCAAAGCTGTTGAATATTATACTTCTGGTTTTATAATTAAAACATGGGTGAAATGTATGTCTCTTTGACCACATATTTTGAATTCCTAAACTGATAAATGCATGCATGGAAAATAACTGAAGAGGAAGAAGTTTATGAAGAGTCAATTTAAACAGCTTAAAACATCAACTGATTGAATCCATGAATGTGAAAACGTGTTTGTGAGTGAAAGAGACAGACATGTACAGACTGAACTATCTGTTCAACAGTCAGAGTGTTTCTCTAACAGGAGACACTCTTTACACTCAGCACAGGGACACTGAGGAACCACACCAGACCCAAAACCCAGGATAAAGAGGTTCAGTAAATGTGGTGTTGAAGGTGTGGAGGTGGATCAGAGTGTCAGAGGAGACTCTGTAGAAGGACAGAGTGCCAGCAGGACAGTCCACATACACTGCTGCTCTGTTAGAGACAGAGGAGGAGGAGGAGGAGGAGATGGATGTTTGTCTCTTATTGTGACAGACAGACTGAGGACCATCATCAGAGCAGTCCAGACTCCAGGACTGATCATTGTACCCAAACAAACAGTCACTGTCTCCTTTCCTTCTGATGCTTCTGCAACTCACTGATATAAACCTTTCCTCTCCACTCGACCTCCCAGTAACAGCGACCAGTCAGACCATTTCTACACAGCAGCTGAGGACAAACATCAAATCTGTCTGGATGATCAGGATATGACTGAACCTCCTCCACATGTGTCACCTTCCTGTTGTTGTCAGACAGTTGGAGCTTTGTGTTCACTGTGTTTGTGTCGATTGTGAGTTGACAGGAATCTGATGGAGAGAACAAACACAATCCAGCTGCAGTTATTGATCCATCATCTGTTCATTAATTGACACTTTGATGATGACTCCTGACATGATGAAGATGGTTGAATGTGTGCTGCTTTGTTTTCATGAATCCCATTAAAAACACACTTACACTTCCTCAGACCTGGTCTCAACCATCGGACTCCAGCAGGCTCCACCCTGAAAGGAGATAGGGGGTCAGACAAGCACAGTCTCTTTCAGCATGCACACATAGACAGCGCTGTCATGCACATGCAGGGGTATGAAAAAGTGATCCCTCTCCTTGCCACAGATTTGCCTGACCGTGGCAAGTCTGTGACATGCTCAAAACCTATCCAGTGTGGATGAATAGCAATTATGTGGCCCAGCCAGTTAACAGGATTGGAGAGCAATCAGTTTTTCAACAGCTTCAGAAACCATTTCGTGTTTACTCATGTTCTCTCTTTGTCTAATGTTTAAAATGGTTTGATAACTTGAAATATTTGCCTGTGACATTCAGCACGGGGGCAAACACTTTTTTCACACCACTGTACTGCTAGCCATAAAGTAACAGTCTATCATTTCTTCTGCTTGTCTGTATAGTACATCTCCCTGCCTTTGCTGTCGCCGTGCTGGGTCTTTGTGTGGATTCATTATTCTTTCATTTGCATTAGGAAGATAATTTAAGTTTATCCTTTTAAGAAAAGTTTAAAAAAATAGTTAAGAATTAATCTATATTTCTGGGTCAGGATTTCTTGTATTTTGTTGTTAGGGTCCTTTTGTGTCTTTTTCTCTCTCTTTTATTTGTGTTTGTGTTTGGGCATTGGTGTGCATAGTAATCATCCCTCAACCTTTCAGGGACGGAGCTCTCTTAGTCTCCACCCTCTGGCTTGGCGTACCTTTCACAAGCAACTCACCTGCTCCTAATCTGATGATTAGTCGGCTGCATTCAGTCAGCATCTGACTGTTAAACCAGTTGCAGTAGATACACACCTCCATTCTATAAGTCCGTTCATCTGTTTCTGTGTGTGTGCCTTTGACCAAACTGTGTCAATACCTTTATTGTTATGTATGTGCATATAACAATGTGTATGAGTTTATGTGCTTAATGATTCTGTAAAAGAAAAAAAAATTGTTATAGTGTAAAACTAAAAACATGGAAGAAGGCCTCAAGTAGAGCCCAAGGCACCCACCAAGACCCAAGAGAGTCCAAACAGCTCATCCTCGGCCCACCTAGACATCTATGGACATCCAGGAAGAGAGCATCTCATGAGCCCAGGGATGGCAAACAAACTAAAGCACAAAAACAACACCAGCATGCACAACCAGAGTGCCAAGTCACAACCTCAGCTGCACACACTGACTCAGCCCCCTGAAACGAAGGAGGAGTTAATGTCTTTTCAAACGAACTCACCTTTTGTAGTGCTCTACTACTAAAGGTGAGTTGGTTTGTTTAAGCAAGTTGTTATGGCCGTGGATACATTTACACTGCAATTTGAAAAGTTGAGCAGGATCGCCTCTGATGGAGCACTCTCAATGTTTGGCGTGCAGAAAGGATTGACTACATTAGTCAAAAAAGAAACCAGCTGTTTGAGTCTGGATGCAAGTGATTTAGTTGTATGCCGCTGTAGCTTAACAGGGCTAAAAAAGCAAATAAAAGAATTGAAGTGACAGTCACAGTGAAGTGAAGCTAGGGGAAATGTGCTCAAATGTTTGAGTGCCAGTTAAAAGACGAGCTGCAGCATTTTGCACCCTCTGTAGATGAGTAATGTATGAAGCACTTAGTGTAATCCAGCCGAGTGCTAACAAAGGCATGGATAACTGTCTCAAATTGCTTCTGTGACAGAATTGGCTCTATTTTAGCCAGCTTAATCTGACTGTCAAGCTTCAGTTCCACTTTGACCCCCAGGTTTGTGACAGTTGGCTTATTACACTGGGCCAAGGTATCTAAATACACATACAGGGTCTCGGTGGGGCTGCCTAAAACCATCACCTCAGTTTTCTTGTCATTAAATTTTAAAAAGTTAAGAGACATTCAAGACATCATCAAGACACTGAAGTAATTGCTGTACAGAATATGTCCCTTTTTTCTTTAGCGGTACATAGATTGACAGTCATCAGCATAAAAGTGAAATGCAACGCCGTGTTTTATAGAACTAAGAGGGAGCACATACAAAGAAAAGACAAGGGGGCCTAGAACTGAGCCCTGTGGGAAACCACACAAGAGAGGAGCGGAGGACAACACATGGTCACAGAGACAGACACAAAAAGTTCACCCTGCCAAGTAGGACCTGAACCACTCCAGTGCTGTGCCGCTAATGCCCACCCAGTGCTCCAAACGAGAGAGTAAAATGGCATGATCCACTGTATAAAACACAGCTGTCAAATCTAAAAGCACGAGAACAAACAGTCCCCAGCATGAGTAGCTAAAATTATGTCATTAAAAACTTTTAAAATGGCTGATTCGGTGCTATGTAAGGATTTAAAACCAGAAAACCTCTAAAACATTCTGCTTTCCCAGGAATGTCATTAATTGGCTGTGATCTTTTTTAGAATTTTGGAAAGAAAAGGTAGTTTGGAAATAGGCTTGTAATTTGCAAGAATTGTAGGATCAAGAGCAGGGTTTTTTTTAAATAAGGGGTTTAACTACAGCGTGTTTAAAATCTTTAAGGACTACACCTGACATCAAACTGTGGTTTACCAGCTCAAGAAACAAAGATCCAGCTGTTGGTAACACCTCTTTTGTCACGGTTCTGGGTCATTTTGACTCAGCATTTTTAGTTTCTTGAATTTTTTTTTCTGTTTGATGGTTTTAGTTTCTTGTATTTTTTTTTCTGTTTGATGGTTTATTTTCTACTTCTTTGGTTGTCCTGTTTTGAATATCATAATCCTAAGTTTCAGTGTTATTCTGGTAAAGAGTTTGTTCTTAGGTTTAGTTCAGTGTCTAGTCTCTGCCAGACATGTTTCCTGTTTTACTTTGAAGGTCCGTGTCTCATGTTAGCATATCCAGTGTTACTTTTCCCTGTGTTGTCGTGTATGTATTTTAAGTCCTCAGTCTTCCTGTGTTCAGCGTTGCATCGTCTGTGTTACTTCATGTCATGCACAGAGGTGGGTAGTAACGGGTTACATTTACTCCGTTACATTTACTCGAGTAAGTTTTTGAAAAAAATGTACTTTTTAAGTACCTTTTTTGCACGATACTTTTTACTTTTACTTGAGTACATTTGTGAAGAAGAAACGGTACTTTTACTCCGCTACATTTGCAAAATTTGACTCGTTACTTTAAAAAAAATAATTAGTTTAACACATTAGATAACATGCCGTCAGTGGAGTTTCCGGTAACTTTTTTTTACCAATCAGATGTGGCCATGCAGTCACATGACCAGTTTGAAACTGTGGCGGGCAGAGCGGCCCAAGCGTTTCAAAGTAGCGGACACACGGAAAGAAGAAAACATGAAAACATGGCAGAGTCTACACTAGAGCTGAAGAGGATGAACAGCCTTGGCCTCGCATACAAAGGATATTTCGCTTAAAAGCAGCACAAAAGAACAGCTGTGTCTTCAGTGAGAGCCAAAACAAACCAACTTTTCAGCGTGAAAAAACTCAGCTCGTGTAACCTGAGGAAAGGGTAAGTTTTTTCTAAATATCTTTTTAGCTGTGGTTAGCTGGATGTCAGTCTTATGTTACAGCAGCTGTGTAGTGAGATATGTTTGTGGGTGTTTTGTGCAGCTTCAGCTGTCCTGTTAACTGCTCGCTGGTTAGCTAGCGTGAGCTATAAGCTAACAGCTAGCCTGGTTAATGACGCTAGAGTTCCACACACATGTAAACAGCTCGTCTCTACTTCTTTAACTGTTAAACAGAAGGCAATACTGCGGCTGACAGGGTTTATTATGTGAAACAGCAGCTTGGTTAGTTTAAACAGTCTGCATTAAGCTGGGCAAACACTGTGCGATTTTTTTCAGTCGCGTTATTCAGCTCCTGCTCAAACTGTACAATTAAATCTCAGGGGTTAGGAGTTCATAGGTCACGATGCAGGGTCTCACACTATAGGCCTGATGCTCTGATGCGACCTGAGGGCTCAAACTGTGCGTCCATAACATGAAGCTTATCATACAAAATCTGTCTCTCACACTCCCTCTCTCTGTCTTTCACTCACACAGACACACACACCATCAACTCTGCTAAATTACTAATGAAAAACATTGACCAGGCAGCTGTGATTGAGCAGCAATGTCCATCCAACTCTTTTCATGGTTGTTGTAGTCGTGATAATTTTGTGAGGCCACATTGAAAAGACTTGGATATGGAAGCGTAGTACGGAAGCGTAGAGCTGCCACCCAGGCAAAAGAAAAATAGGAAAGTGAAAAGTATATTGTTCTAACAATATACCTTTCACGTTTGAACAATATAATATCACGTTATTACAATATACAGAATTATCACGTTCGTACAATATGAATATTATATAGGCTGCATCGCAGCTCCAGTCACGCTTCCATCACCGTCTTTCTCATCTTTTCCCAGAGTAACAGCCAAACAGGAGGATCTATTGGCTAGCACTACTTAGCCTTGCACGCATTCTAATTTTAAACTTAATCTGGAATTCATTGCAAACTGTTTGTGCGGGATATGAATGACAAGATTTTGTTTTTCTACAAGAGTTAGTAAAAAACATCTCCAGTGTGATCAAATCTTCTTGCCAAACATCCACAGCTTTGCACTGTATACAGCACTATAATGACCAGACCTAATTCTTTTGAAAACATCTTTCCACAGGTCTCAACTTCATCAGACATCACCTAGACACAGAGCTGGATGATGCCAGCGCAAACAGCAGCCTAACCGACGAAGATGATGGATCCATGGGGTCAGGAAAGCCAGAAGCAGGGGAGCTGGAGAGTTACCTTTCATGTCCATTCACTGGAGGTGTGGATCTATTGCATGGCTTTCCTCACATCAAGAAGCTGTTGATCAAAATCAATACAGCTCTTCCTGCATCAGGAGCTTGTGAAGGACTTCTCTGTCATGCAGGACTTAACCATCACTTCACTGAGTTAAGAAATGGCACATTTTTGCTAAATATGCAGAAACAAATGCACACCCATACAATTTATGGTAAACTGAGCTGCCTTGTATGTACATACGTTGAATATGCCTCGTTTTGTTTTCTCTGAGGCTGCTGTGCCATTTGGAGCAAAAATGAATATAAAGTTTACAGCATATATTGTCACTGGAAATTGTTTGCACTGTTTATATATTTATATTATTTACTGTAGGTATTGGTGAAAAAAGCTTGTTTGAAAAACTGTTGTGAAAATCTGAAATCTGGAAATTAGAATTGTTGTGCCTTATTTTGTTGATGTTTTTACATATATTCCTTTTGAAAATACTAAAATTTGTATATTTATTTATTTTTGTTTGTCTGATAGCATTTATTTATAAAATAAATCGGACATTTCAAACAGTTACTCGCTACTTGAGTAGTCTTTTCACCAAGTACTTTTTTACTCTTACTCGAGTAACTTTTTTGAAGACTACTTTTCACTTTTACTTGAGTAATAATATTTTAAAGTAATGCTACTCTTACTTGAGTACAATTTTTGGATACTTGACCCACCTCTGGTCATGCATTCATGGTTATCCTAGTTCCTCGGTATGGTTTGTGTTTGCTCAGTTTTTCCCAGTGTAGGTTTTCAGTTAGCTCTCACCCATGTGTGCCTCTGTTTGAGTTGTATTCATGTTACCAGCCACAATAAAGGCTCGCTTTTGGTTTGCAACTCAAGTTCAGTCTCCTCGCCTCTGTCTGCTCCTGGGTACACCTCACTCACTCCACTCGGTCTGGCCTGCAGACCGTGACATCTTTTAAGAGTCGAGGAGAGACGGCATCATTTGGAGACCGCAGGCTTAAAACGACCAACAGTCTCCTTTAAAGAGGACAGAGTTACTGGCGGCTCAAACCTGTCAAAGACAGCAGAGCAGGAGGCAGAGACTGGGGGGTCATGAGCAGGAGGAGAGGTTTGAGCCCAGGAGACCTTCAAAACAAAAAAGTGTAAAAAAAAAAACTTTCACAGGCTTTAGACTAGGGCTCCATACAGTCGGTATCTGATGCACTAAGAACAGAGTTAATAGTTTTAAAAAAAAATGCGGGTTGTGATAGTTTAACAGAATAATGTGAGATAAGTGTTTTCTTTTGGCATCTTTTACAGTTTTTTGATATTGACGCCAACAGTCCTTTATCATCTGGAATGACATTGTAGTTTGTCCGTTTTCCACCTGTGCTCATCTCGACGGCACTAATGTCTGACAGCTCAGGTTATGTCGTTAAGCCAGGGCTCAGACTTATTTTAAGGCTTCTTGGTTTTCAATGTGCCACAATGTTCAAAGCAGTCTGGCTAGTGGAATAAAACCATTTGCTTAGTTCCTCAGTCTGGCTGCATAAAAACTGAGGAATTTTACCATTCTGATTAAAAACTGTTGAAAACTGCTCAGCAGTGGAGGATTTAAAACCGCAACAGCACCAAGCAGCAGTGCAAGGTTTAACTGAGGTACAGGCAAGAGGAACTTCAAACATCACAGGACTATGGTCAGAAAACACAGCATCACAAATCTCTACGTTAAAAACAGAAGAACAATTAGATCCAACAAGCTCAAGTGTGTGTCCATGTTCATGTGTGGGACCAGTCACACATTGCAGCAGATTAAAAGAATCAAGAAGGTTTAAAAAGCCCTTTGCCATGGGTATATCAGGACAGCACATATGAATATTAAAATCCCCAACAATAAGAACACGATCATGTTTTGGCATGTATTCAGCCAAGAAGTCATTCACAAAGTCCTTATTGTATTTTGGAGGCCGATAAACCACCACACACAACACTGTGAGAGCAGCCCAGCTCAAACACACACAGTTTAAAGCTGGTGAATAAAGGAGTTGATAGCTGCTTACATTTAAAATGATTTTTAAAAATCGTAGCTATTCTTCCTCCTCAGCCCAACATCCACAGGGAATTAAAATAGCAGCAAACATCAGGTAAAAATTCAGAGATAATGCTGCACTCACCAGTGCTCAGCTATGTGTCACGCAAACAAAGAAAATTCAGTCCCTGGGATGTGAAGAAATTCTTCAGGATAAAAGTTTTGTTTGCTAGGGACCTAGCATTTACCAGGACAATTCCTGGAAGTAAGTGGCAGATCTGTGTCTTTAGCCATCCGAGATGCCCGACGCAGAGGCCACAGGTTCCGCAAATTCACCCCACGCCAGCAGGGATGAGGAGAGCAGGGTTTTCGGGGCTGGAACATCCCATCCAGGCCGACAACAGGTACCAGGCCGACAACAGGTACCAGTCAGGCATTGTCAGGTTCCAGAGACCGCTGAGAGATACAGAAGGTAGGCACAACTTCGTGTTTTTTGGATGTAAAAGAGCAACTTTCACCTTTACCACACAGCCAAACTGGCGAACCCAGTAACAGCACTTATACCGGAGTGTTGGAGCTGGAACACGGCACCCGTGAGCCGGGATCTCCGATAGTAGCAGGGCAAAGTTTGATATCTGGCTTGGTTCCACTTTGCCTGATCTTTGGCAGAAAGTCGGAGATCCAGTAGAGTTTGGCAATCATACACCAAGATAAAGTTGACATTTGATGTTGACAGTGACAGACGGCAAGCCACACACAACGGCCCAATCTTGGATAGGCAGGTTCTTCATGGAAAATGTCCTGGAGGCCTTATAGTGGCACAATCACAGGACAGCTCTCATAGCTTTTGTAGAAAACCAGAAGAGGAAACTTGTGATTGAGCTCAGTGGTGGCATGTTCCTCAGTGATCTGGCCTTCATGGTGGACATCAACAAACACCTGTTAGAGCTAAACATCAAGCTGCAAGGTCCCAACCAGCTTATAAACTCTCTTTCAAATGTGAAATCATTTTAAGTGAAGTTAAGGCTGTGGGAAGAACAACTGGAAAAGGGAAACACAGTGCACTTTCCCACCCTGCAAAAGCAAAAGCCTGACATTACAACTTAATATGCCAGTGAGTTAGCAAAACTCATTCAGGCATTTGATGAGATGTTTCAAGATGTGAAAAATGTCCAAAAAGAACTGGACATGTTTCCTACTCTGATAGGTTTGTACCTTAAACCTATTCGCTGGAACGTTAAAGGCAATGTAATAACACAGCAAGCAAGACACGAAGTAGGCAAAGTTCTTTGTGATACTCATGCATGAGGGAGGCCTGCCTGGAGCCAAGTGTTCCACCTACTTGACCTCCATCAGACTCTCGTCCGTTCCCCCGTAACACTGCTCTTTTATTGTGGTTACATGAATATGCATAGGTTCATTAACATATGACATCTTATAGGTATACATGTGAACAAGGAATACCTTGTGTGTGTGTGAGCTGCTGACCAAAAGGGTCATAAAGCAGGAACAACATCCTAGGTCATAAAGAGGGTAACCTCCCCACACCCAATCTATGGTCACCCTAGATAACACAGTGAAGCCATACAAAGGGCAGGAAGTTTTACCACATCAGACCTTCACAAGGATGTTTGCCTGTGATAAAACACTACAGCCCCCCACTCAGAACCTCGAGAATCTGGGGAGGGGAGAACAAAAGAATTCCTTTCAACACACAGTTAAAGTACAAATGGTAAGAATAAAAATGACAAACATTTAACAATTCACTCTAACATTTCCCTCCTGTTTTGTAATTTTTATGCTCCAAATTATTCCTATGTAGTATATTCTCAGCCATGCACCTCTTGCTTAACATTTTCAGCGCAGGCGTCATTCATACACAGGCCTCTGTCATGTCATTCATTTCAGTCATTTCATATTGTTGTAAAAGTACATAATTAACAAATGTATCAGAAATCATTTTAGTTAACAGTGATCTTATACATGGTAAAATGCATCCTATACATAAGCAAACAAATGAATTGTTACTTTAATAGTTAAAATAAGAAAGCAACACTTCAAAAACACTCCAGCTTGGTGGTGCTCCTCCGCAAGACATGTAAATAGCATGTCTCTCTGTAGAGTGGTTTAAGCTCTATAGGGCGTCATAATTGTCTCTTCCAGATGTTCCCATCACTGTCCATAGGACCAGAGTCCAAATGTATGTAGAATAGACATTCAAACATACCAGTTGAGTTTGTTGTTTGTCAACATGGGTCTCAGCTATCGTGAAAGCTGCAGACCTCTTCAGCACTCTAGTTTTATGGCCTCTCTGCCAACCCCCATCACCTCACTTCAGGCCTCCTTGTCCTGTGGGGGATATTTATGACTCCTCCATTGTCCATCCTCTGCAGGAAAACCCTCTGTGTAAAGGGTGCTGGATCCAGTTATCTTACTGCTGTTATGATCCCAGCAGTCTTCAGTGTGCCATCGTATGCACAGTACAGTGACACAGCATTAGGTGATGTTCATAGGAAACTGCTGTCATCACCACCATAGCTTCTGGTTCCTGTGCTTTTCACAGAATCATGATGCCATCCTTGGACTCCGCCTGCGCTGTCGGTGGAGCTTGGCACGCTCCCCTCATCCTTCAGGTGCCCGTCTGTCGTCCACAATCTCCTCTGTTGGCCTCTGGAAAGCCCCCTTGGCACAGCTCTCATTCCAACGCAGCTTCGTGGTCCTTGCTGTGGCTCCAAAGTCTGATCTCATGATGGGCCCCAAACAGCTCGACCTTTGACCTCAACCACTGCCTGGGCTGTCAGCTATGCCTGGAATGGGTTGTTTCTCACTGGGCCTCAGAAGATTTCTCAGGAGATTCCTTTCAGCAATACTTTAACTGCTGCACCTATATTTCCTTGCTAGGAGGAAAAACTTCTATTTGGAGAGCATGTTAATCATCATCAAACCACATTCTTTAGTTCAGTGAGCTTCATTTATGGACCATCAAAGTCTCATCTGAACATGGATGCACCGCTTGCATAGGTTTAATACCTGTTGACTAACTGTTAATCACACAAAAATCATAAAAACATAGTTTAGAAAACATAGAAAACATAGTTTCATGTAATTCATGTAATTCTGGACCCCTCCTCTTGACGCATGGACACTCCCATGAGTCAACTTATCAAACCTAGATTCCTGTCCTAAAGAAAAAGGTTAGCTAGATCACGTCCCAGGCAACATCAGGGCATCTCCTCTGGAGTAGCTCCGTAACCCTGCAATAAAAGATGTTAGTGTGTTTTGCACAGTAAGTCTGCTCAAAACCTGGCTCCACCTGGAGCCTGCACACACACCATCATGGCCTGGAGAACAAGATCTGGAAGTGAAATTCCACACTTATAAACAATTGTATCATAAGAGTAATAAAGCATTCAGCATCAGCAGGACAAGTATCATGTGCAGGTTTTCTCAAATCGGTAAACTACAATTATTGCCATAATTTGCCTCAGACATGGATCATCCCATGTACTCAGTTAGCATTAATGTAATCGGTGACTTCCCTTAAGCAAAGTCACTCCATGTATTTAACACTAGGAGCTCAGTAGTGGCCAGCTAATGAGCCCCATATTAAACTATTCCATAAACACTGCATCTCTTAGTTGCTTTCTCATGTTACTTGTCCGTCTCTGCTGAATCCTCTACATGCACTCTTAGAAAAACCAAACATTAGCAACACACAGACAATCCTGGAAGTCAGGCACAAGTTGACAGGTTCCAGAGGTGCTGTAAAAAGACCATAAAGTTAGCCATCCATAGCTGTGGAAAGAAGTGACACTAGTTTCAACACAAGGAATGTCTCACATGTTATTCACATCGTCAAAGTAACCTTCACATTTTCCCAACAACACAGTGTAACAGCATCACCGACTCATAACCTGTAAACACAGTTTTCTTCACACATTGTTAAGAGATTTTGTTTAATGTTTTATTAAATAACATGCTTTCCCTAAATAGGTTTGCGAATGTACAATGATGTTCATATATTTTATACTACATGTATCTTGTCACTACACATGCACGTGAGCCTTGCTGACTTCTAAGAAAATGACTGGTATAAGGAGGTTGCCACAGGAAACCTCACCTTTGCTGAGTTTGCTGAGTCTGCCGTTGGGAACAGGAACCAACTGGCTTCTGTCTCCTTTAAGATAGGCTTGACCAGTTCCTTACTGACAGTTGAACGTATATGTTTTATGCTTTGTAAGGAGTGGTATGTTATCTCTTCCTACATGTGTCTGTGACGAAAACATGCTTGAGTATAAATAAAGCTGACTGCAAAGCCTCGGGGTGAGTATCACCCGATTACTCACCCGTGCGCACGTAAACTCTGACTGTTTTGTATTCCTTCAATGTGTTTTATAATGTCTTACCACTGACATTTAATTGGTCCTTCGAGCCGGATGTTGATTGATTTTATTATATCATCTAACTATTTACAAACGGAGCCGCCAGATCCTGACGTCGTGACTACCTGCACTGTAAACCACCGCTTCCAGCGAAGCGAGGAAAAGCCCAGAGTCGTAGATTCGCCTACTGGCCAGTGTCGTATACAGGTCCACGACGCCAGGACCCGGTGACGCCGGAAAAAAGAACACAGCGCAACATTGAAGGTGAATATAAAGCAGCCAGAAACACTTTGCGTTGAATAATCGATTTTTAGGCTGACACTGCTCAAAGTAGAAGGGTCCTGTGTGGACCAAAAGGACAGACGTGTCCTATTGTAAAACGTCCTGTGTGGACCGGGTCCTGTGTGGACCCGCACGTAAACGCTCGCCTGTGTAAGACGGACTAAGTCGCCCGGTGTGGGCCCAGTCCGCAACAAAAAGAGAGGTTGGTAGCTCGTGGTTTCATTTCACTCCGGGAGTGAAAGGTAATGAGAGTGTCAAATAAAAATAGGATTTTTTCTAAACGCGCTGTATGTTTGTTGAGGAGTAAGTGCTTCATTGAATAGGAACTCTAGGCTCCTGCACTACTCCTAGTGTTTTCCTGTGAGTACTGAATGGTGAGGAAGAGAAAGGTTGCGCATCAACGCATAAAATTAAGTCCGCCCTGAATTTAGTTCAGGGTAGAAGGCTGACTTAATAACCTCCTCTGACTCTAGTACCAGAACGTCTCACAGTGTGTGCTGGCAGTATTAATAAATAAAAGCAAAACAAGGTGTAATGTTTTAAAGCATGGAAAGAGGAATGAAGTGGAATAAACAAAAGGTTAAATTAAATTAGAGCTTATTTAATGTATTCAAATTGATAATAGAAGGATAACAACCGGTAAACTGGTATTAATAATGAAATATAGTTGGCAGGACGACCGTGCCTAGAATGGATAGAATGCATGAAACCAGATAACTCACACAAACACATATTAAATGAAATAGAGAGATGCATAAGGTATATTAAGGTTGTGTCATTGTTCAGCCAAAGAAAGTGTGTGAAAAGGAAAATGTCTCCAGCTTGGGAAAGGGTGAGACTGCAGCTCACCCTCAGCCCTTGGTGGACACAAATAAAATATTGTAATATACTATTGCTGTTATATAAAAAGATAATAACATTAATAATGAAATAATATTAAATATGAAGAGGCACCTCAGTCAGTTGTGATGTGAGGTGGATAATTGTTAAAAGTAATCTGTATCAAGCTTAAGGTTTGCTCAAATTCAGTATAATGACATATGAGATGAAGAAAATAAAGAAAATATGTAAACTAATTAAGTGCATAGAGACACTTGACCCGCTTGTAAACCTGTCATCCTAGATGAGATTTTGTTAAGATGAAGAGCAAACCTATACTACCAAGCTAATGAGCAAGATACACCCTTTTATTTTGTATTAATTTTTTGTTTTTCAGAGCAGAAGCTGCATGATATTGAAAGCTCACACATGCAGCAGTCTGTGATCTCAGTTTTCTCTCACACTTCTGCTTTGTTTCTGACAGCAGTTCTTTTTCTTTTGTGTCCCAACTCGTGTGTAAGGCCTTCATGCCATCAGCAACTTGTTTTTGTTTGTTTGTTTTGTTGGTTTGAAAAACAAATCTGTGATCATACTTGAGGATCACAGTGACACGAAAATGATTAGGCACATGATTTACTGATGCCTAGTTTTAGAGCTGTGAGCTACGAGCTGTAAGCAATGCAAAGTTTTTCCCAACTTAGAAGTTGACATATGTAACATGTGTGAGATACATGAATTCTTTCAAAACAAAATAGAAATTGTCTAAAATGCCTTAAGTAATATGTAGTGCTGTATCTACAAAGGGAAAAAAGAAGAAGCATTCAGTAACTTGGAAATAGCCTTTCTATTTACATGCAGATGGAAGTGCAGGTTACATGACAGCTGTTTTAACACAGGCATTTGGAGAAAAACAACGTCTGCTTGCATGTTACTTCTGTAAATTAGACTCTGTTGCGTCAGGCCTGCCCACATGTGTGCGAACCGGTGTAGCCGCAGCAGAGGCAGTAAAAAGTCAGCTGACATTGTTTAAGGACACACTTTAATCATCAAAGTGCCCCCATGCAGTGACTTCAATTTTAAATCTAAGCCAATTTGTCTTACCTGACGCATGTGAGACAACTCTCAAATGTTGGACACTTATTGTCGCTATATGGAAAGTTCAACAAAGAGTTTGGTTAGTCTGGAGAAACAGGAACTACATGCCCATGAAAGGAGCTGACTGTGTCAAGGACGCAGACAGACAGAGAGACACACGGACAGTTAGTATGTTTTTTCAGCAGTACACCATTTCGCAAAAATATGGCAAAATAGGGGTATGATCACCTCCACAGGGCACCAGTACAACATGGCAGTCATCTGAAAAAATTACTAGAAGTGATCACATTACCCAGAAAATTAGCACTGTGCAAATGTGCTGCACATCAAAAGATGACTCTTACATCACTTAAAGGAAATAACTTTGCAGATAAAGCAGCAAAAGAAGCTGCACAGCAAAAACAAATGTTCTTACATTAACCTCGTGCTCCCTGATACCAATAGAAGTCCTTAAAACGAACAAAAGGCGGCACCACAAAATGAAAAATCCTCGTGGTTAAAAGATGGCGCAATTCTGAAAGATGATATTATGACGTGTAATGAGAAACCTATTCTACCTAAATCCCTACATAAAACAGCAGCATTAGTGACACATGGGCATTGCCATTTGTCAACAGCAGGGATGGGAGATATTCTTTCTAAACAATTCTACTCAAAAATTTTGAAAACTCAGCTAAAGCATATATAAGAACATGCATGATATGCCAAAACATAATGCACAGGGAAATTTAAGGCCAAGAGAGGCCATTTCCCAACACCGCCACATCCTTTTCATACGATACACATGGATTTTATCCAATTACATAAACACCAACAAGTAGAATATGCACTAGTAATCATAGACGTATTCTCAAAGTGGCCAGAAATCTACCCAGTGAAGAAAAATGATGCAATCTCGGTGGCAAAATGTTTGTGTAATCATTTTATCCCAACATATGGAATACCAAATCTAATAAGATCTGACAATGGCACACACTTTGTAAATGAAGTAATATCAAAAGTCTCCAAGCGCTAGGTTTCAGCATAAAACATCACTGCTCATACCACCCACAGAGTGCAGGGCTGGTAGAAAGAACCAATGGCACTATAAAACAAAGGTTAAGGAAATGCATGGAGGAAACTGGTCGCCCCTGGCCTGAATGTGTAGGTCTGGTCAAAATGTGGATGAGACTAACACAAGGCTCACAGAAACTGACACCCTTGAGAAATAGTACATGGGCGACCCTTTCCTCTACCCATTACAAGTGAACCGATAGATAAATCCATAAGAGAAACAACGCTGGCAGAATGGATGACAAAACTGTTGGAAAACAAGGAAATAGTTTTGAACAATCAACTGCCGAGTGATTCTTTTCAGTCTCTTCCAGGTTGAAACCAGGGATTGGATCCTGATAAAAGTGCTCCAGAGGAAAAACTGGTCCTCCCGAGGTGGGAAGGACCCTACCAAGTCCTCCTGGCCACACCAACAGCCTGCAAAATTGCTGAACGCCCTCCTGGATCCACCAAAGCCACACGAAGAAGGTCGAACTACTCCAGGATTCATCGACGTCAGCCTAAAGTGAGTAACAGCCTAGATTCCAGTCCTCCCTAACCTCCGGTGTTCGCTCGGTGGGGAGTAGGGTGATCAGTGGCAACACTTGGGATCACTCCTCTGGCTGAGGTCTACTCACCAGGGGCCCTGGGAGTGACAAGGGTCGAGAAGAAACTCACTCACAAAACAAAGAAGATCTAAAGACACCAAAAGTGCTGCAATGACACTTGTCATCACAGTATTATGTACACTCTTGTGGTTGGTGGCCATCAAGAGCCAGGTGAATGGATTCAACCCCTGTAACGAAACGGCCGCAACACAGGTCAAAACCACAGCAGACCTGTACCTGTGTTACAACCAAACGAGCTTCTCGTCAACAGTATGGATTCCCCTGAACTCATTCCATATCGGAGGATACTTAGGGAGCCAGTGGCCTGGATATGACTGGTACCTGTCAAGCTCAGATGCCACCAACCCAGGCTGGGACACAGTCTTCACCTATACTGGAAACGACTGGACACCAACGCCAACACAAGGATCTGCTAGAAATTTGTCTAAACAGCTGAATCTGACTAAGACAAACACACATCTGGTGGTCAACTTCCACACAACAAGCCACCCACTACTGGAAAACCCACCTAAATCACAGAAGAGGACCTATGTGGTTCCACAGACGTCATCATCACACACTGGAACATTGGCGGGCAGCTCTAGCTGCTACCACCTAACCTTGTTCATATATAAGAGTGGTAAAGACCCCCACCATTTCTTATCTATATGTAACAACCTCACCAGGAATGAAGAAAGCAACGCCAATACGACCACCGTCACAAGCAGCGGCCCCGCCTTGACCAAAGGGCCACTCTCAACATCTATGACCACAGTAGTCATAGCCGGACCAGAACTGGAAGCCGACGACTGGTTTAAAATTACCACAGGCATTTCAGGACATTCCAACAACTGGCTATTGCTGGCAGAACAGGCAGCTCGAGATGCCAACGATGACTGTATGGTCTGCCTAGGGCCACGACCAACACTAAGAGTAGTGCCTGCGCCGATTGAAGAACAATGCCTGGTAGAGGTCATGAACTCCACTAACATAGAAGACATCAACTGCACGAAGTGGGATAAGATCTTTCCTTTAACAGGACCAGAGAAGAGAAAACCTATATTTGCACGAGACGTTACAGCGACCAATCACACCTGTATCAACATGACCGGACCAGGTGAGCGCATAGGCACGCTGAACGACTCAAGCTGCCTGACTCTCACAGACGTGGACCCCCTATTCAACCCAGTGAGCAGAGCTGACATCTGGTGGTGGTGTGGAGATCCACAAATCTACGATCGACTGCCCAGGAATAAGACCGGAATGTGTGGCCTGATATCTCTCCTACTACCAGTTCAGGTTATAAAACTTTCAGTGATTGACATCACCATGAATGCTGAACGGCAATGGGTTGCAAGCCGGAAGAAAAGATCGGCTCCAGCCCCAGCGCAACCTGAGCCCGACCCAACGTACATAGACGCCATAGGAGTCCCCAGAGGAGTACCAGATGAATACAAACTAGTGGACCAGGTGGCTGCTGGTTTCGAGTCATCAGTATGCTGGTGGTGCACTATCAACAAAAACGTGGACAGAATAAACTATGTTCACTATAACGTGCAGCGATTAGGCAATCTGACCATGTCCGGACTCCACGCAGTAGCTGAGCAACTGAGAGCCACATCCCTAATGTCGTTCCAGAATAGGGTCGCACTGGACATGCTCCTGAGTGAAAAGAATGGGGTATGTTCAATGTTTGGAGAACAATGCTGCACATTCATACCCAACAATACAGCGGCGGATGGAAGCCTCACCAGAGCCCTGGAGGGTTTAAAGACCCTAAATGAAAAAATGAAAGAACATTCGGGAGTCGACACTTCGATGTGGGACAGCTGGATGGATATGTTCGGGAAGTACCGTACTCTGGTGTCATCAATTCTAGTGTCCATGGCGGTATTTGCAGCAATACTCACTCTATGTGGATGTTGTTGTATTCCCTGCATTAGAGCATTAATCAACAGACTCATAGCAACTGCCATCACACCACATGTTACGTTTCACCAAGAGACGATGATGTTGCTTACACATCAGGACCGAAACACAGACTTTGAAGAAGAAGACAGTTTTAATTATTGTCAACGAAGTGAAAACAAACCTAAATGTTGATCATATCAATTTTACTAAATGATACTCTGGTTGAAAATGTATACACAAGTGACTAGAAGTTGAAGTATGTAAAAATATTTGAACAACAGCAGGGAATGTTAAGAGATTTTGTTTAATGTTTTATTAAATAACATGCTTTCCTAAATAGGTTTGCGAATGTACAATGATGTTCATATATTTTATACTACATGTATCTTGTCACTACACATGCACGTGAGCCTTGCTGACTTCTAAGAAAATGACTGGTATAAGGAGGTTGCCACAGGAAACCTCACCTTTGCTGAGTTTGCTGAGTCTGCCGTTGGGAACAGGAACCAACTGGCTTCTGTCTCCTTTAAGATAGGCTTGACCAGTTCCTTACTGACAGTTGAACGTATATGTTTTATGCTTTGTAAGGAGTGGTATGTTATCTCTTCCTACATGTGTCTGTGACGAAAACATGCTTGAGTATAAATAAAGCTGACTGCAAAGCCTCGGGGTGAGTATCACCCGATTACTCACCCGTGCGCACGTAAACTCTGACTGTTTTGTATTCCTTCAATGTGTTTTATAATGTCTTACCACTGACACACATGAACCCAGAAATCCTGTAGTAGAAAACATCAACCAGCTATCCTGGTATAAATCACATGATCAAATCACATGAAGAACTGTAATGCTGTAGAAATGTTAGCGCTGCGCAGGTGTATACACACTTTCTCACAGTTACCTCTGTGAGCAACACAAGGTAGTGAATAACACCCCTGATAGATGCACAGACACAGAAAGTGGCATTTAAAAGGTTAAATCGGTACAGCCAAAGCTCACGCAACCTCAAATGTTGTTGTCATCTTTCTGCTCCTGTAAAAAGAAACATACATAGATTCATCTGCACCTTTGTCAGGTGGGGGTTAACTTCGCACAGTGATGTCAGTCAGTCTGTCAGCTTCTGTCCGCTTTTACCAGTCAGTCAATTTTATTTTCTCTCACTCATTCATTCACGCATTCATTCATTCGTTCTTTGCTGATAGTGGAACCTATTGTCGCCTTTAGTTTCCACTCTTAGCAAAATGACGTCATTTCAAAAAGAAAAGAATTTAGACTGGATTTTCTCGTTGAATCCTTTTTTTTTTGGCAGGGACCTATTTTCTAATTGTCCCAGATAAGTGATTTTCTCCTGAGCCCATTTTAATGTGGAGAAACTCACTTGCAACAATTTTCTCGACATGTCGTATAGCGCTTCAGTTCTAATCGTGCAGATCTGCTCAAACAGAGATCATCAAACAAAACTTTCAGTGCACTATGAAAGTATCAAAATAAAAAGGCCTCGTTAAGTCATGACACACGCTCCTCATCTCAGGAGGGTAAATCATACCATTAGCATGATTTATCAAACCATCATACTAATTGGCAGGCTCAACTTCACAACAAAAGAAAAATCATCAGCTAGATTAATTCAAAACCAACCCAACCATCAGCCGCACAACACACAACATAAGCCTCATGTCTCATTAGCTATGAATTTTAATCCCCAGGACTGTACTTTTCACTCATTTAGGCCACAGATTTTATTTAGTTTTCCTTTTTCCCCGTCATCATAAAACATGTGACATGTTGTCATGCATTTCACAAAAGAAGTTTGTTCTTATGTATTCAGAGTTGTGTAATTGGATGCAGGAGTCACTCACACATCACAACAGGAAACTCAGTGTTTTAGAGTCTCCATTCCAACAAACTCCAACACATCCCATTCACTCGTGCTAGAATTCAATCACCTTTCATTAATCTAAGAACAACCAACTAATTTGCATATCAGCTATTAACCCACTAAGCTGACAGGACAACAGAAATGCATGTTCAAAATGTTATCACAAAAATAGAATTTCCCTCATACAGTAAAATATTTTGTGCTGCATCAATCAGGCAGAAAGCATCTCCCAATTTACTATATTAACAACTAAATTTATTGTCTGATCACTGGTTGGTCAAACCAGAATCTTTTTTTCCCACAAAAATTAAACTGTTGTCCTGTAACCTAGAGAGTTAACTGTCAGCATTGGATAAATTCAGCATTTAATAACAAGCGTCTGTTAAATTGACACTATTTTAGCACTGATGAGAGATAACAAGCTGATTTTCATTGCATGTGTGTTTGTTATTAGGCAGGTTTAATCAATGTGTCTGGAGCTGCATCTCCAACAGGGCATGTTTTTAAAGCTGCCTTTCCTACACACTTCTCCGCTATTATTTGATCATTTTTAACTAATGTGCTATGAGTCCACCGGTGTTTGCATCACTTCTCATCACACGAAGTGACTTGGACAAGATG
This sequence comes from Oreochromis aureus, assembly GCF_013358895.1. Taxonomy (NCBI): domain Eukaryota; kingdom Metazoa; phylum Chordata; class Actinopteri; order Cichliformes; family Cichlidae; genus Oreochromis; species Oreochromis aureus. The sequence continues at coordinate 132,272,217 of NC_052944.1, read as the reverse complement.
ATAAACAGACTCACATGCTTAAGATGGTGTCTAATCTTCATGGGCTCTCTTGTTTGTGTTAGTAGGGTTAATGCATGTTCTGCTTGTGTGTGTGATTTTGTATATGTTTCTTTTTGCAGTGTTTCAGATTCCTTCACAATTCTCCACTTAAGCAGTCAGTGTTCTTTTCCCCAGGTTTGCTAACCCAAATTTTGATTTCCCACATTAAACAACAGCATTCCTCTGTGTCCTTACTTACTCTCACCCTGTTGTCCTCTCCCACTTGAACAGTCCAACAGCCGGCAGTTCTCCTTCAGCTTTGTCCTGTGTTCCACTGTCTCTTCTTGCCATTTTCTCCAAAGGTGGCAAATGTCAAACAGTCTCCTCAGTTCTCCTCAAAAGTCCTTTTCACAAGCACAGTGAAGTTGCAGCTTGTTGGAAACAGTGTCATTCATCCAATCAGTCAGGATGATGGTTTGCTCTTCTTCTCCACTGCTGTTTGTCCACACTGCTGCTGCTTGCTGGGACTCTTTGCCCAGGACTTTGCTGCTGTCTCTTTATCTGCCATGTTATTGCTCTTTGGAACTGCATTCCTTGTCTTCAGGGAGGAGTGAGAGCTCACTTGTGAGGATGAGGGACACATGGAGCTGTAAATAAGTTAGCCAAAAACTTGGCCTAAACATTTCCAATAGTGTTAAACTATAACTTTCTTCCGACTGCTGCATGTGGTAAATTGGTCCAAGTCTGCTTTAATCTGAAAGTGACAAAACTAAGACATTTCCATTATTATTATCACTGCTTAACCAACACACAGAACTCTCCTTTCTTAAAAGCAGAAAATGAGATTGTAGTTGTTCTTGGCTAATAAACACAAAACTTTTTTCCTATTATTTTTCATCTACAATGTAGATTCTGTCTCTTTTTTACTCTCTTTTTTTTCTTTACACTAGCTGGTGACCTGCAGAATCACCGCTCTCACAATTTGTGACAATTACATTTACACAGCGCACACACACACTGCGACGTCAGGCACATTCACACTCACTTTTTTCATTTGCATAAATAAAACATATGGCTGATGATACGTGCCATGGTGATCCATAAGTATGATCACCAGTTTATTTAATTATTTTTCAACCCAACAAAACAAATAAACAAAAACATGATGCTGATGCTATGAACACTCTACACACATGAATCAAGGTCCTGGAAAACTGCTGCGCATCTGAAAGAAGAAGCTGAACTCACGGATACGCTACATACTCGAGTTATCATAGTTCTGTTTCTCTCTCTTTGATGAGTTCTCAGCCAGCTCCTGACCTGATAATGTGTAGCTTGCTCATCAGCTCAGAAGAGACAGCAACACAACCTCACACAGCGGTTGCGTGCTTTGCCCACAGTGGCAAAGACTTACACTTTCAGCTTCTCCATCATGTAGTTTTCAGCTGCTTCATACAGGGTTCAGCATAATAGTTGTTTTCATAGGTGTTGCTCTATATATCTCAACAATGGCTCATATTAGGATGACAGTTTTCAAACAGGTCAAGTGCCTCTATGCATGTAATTAGGTAAAATATTTGCCTATTTTACTTCATCTCATATGTCATTGTACTGAATTTGAGCAACCCTAAGCTTAATGCAGATTACTCTTTAACAACTGGTTAAAGTAATGGTCAGGAGCACAGGCTGTTGTTGATCAGGAAATCATCTAAACATTTTGTGTCAGCAAGGGGTGGGGAAAGCCATTCACCAGAGCATATCTTAACTGTTGCTGATGTGGGCTGGCCTTCTCCACACGCTCTTCAAGGCTGCTGTTTTCCTGAAAACTTAATCTCTTCCATTTATAAGCATGCGATTAACCGCGACGGCTCAGGTCGCGTGAAACCCACGCGACCGTGCTCGCGTGAACCCACGCAGCTAAGGAGCCGTCACTCTTTTTTTTTTTTTTTTTAAATACTGTGCGCTCCCAGGAGCGAAGTCCAGCATAAACGTCTGTCACGCTCGGACACACTCTTGGTTGCTTAGGAACCCATGATAACAACAACAACCGTGTCCCAGACCACGCCTGCTCCGCAGTCATTAACACAAACACACTCAACACAACAACAACAACACAAAATAGGCCTATTGTCCAGCACAGTCTGGACTCCATGAACTCGCTCCACTAAGACGGCGAACCAAAAAGTTCGAACTGCGCAACTCTGCGACTTAATGCTTCTGTACAACAACTTCACTGAGCGGTTTTGTACATCGCCCCACTAAGACGGCGAATTTTAGCCCCACTAAGCGGCCACGAACAACGCCCCACTGAGCGGCGAAGACGTACAGTTATAGAGATGTACTCTAAACTTACTTGGTGTTGCTTAGCATGTAATATCAGCCTCGGATCCCGCCGATCGTCATTCGTCGAGGAGAGAAAACGGACAGCTCATCCACCGGCCCGATGACAAATTCTCACGTCTCGCTGACGTCAAGGTTCTCTCCTCGGTGAATGCCGACTCCAGGGATCCGGCGTCGAAGGACCAATTAATGATAGGTTTGTAGCTTAACCCTATTCGCTGGAACGTTGAAGGCAATGTGATTACACAGCAAAGCAAGACACGAGTAGGCAACATTCTTTATGTTTCACGTGCACGGGAGAGAACTGGACAGGCGCCGTTCCTTCGCTTGACCCCAGTTGCTCTCGTCCGCTCCCCCGTAACACTGCTCTTTTATTGTGGTTACATGAATATGCATAGATTCATTAACATATGACGTATACATACACACAAAGAGTACCTTGCCTGTGATTTTGTGTAAGCGTGTGTGTGCGTGTGTGTGTGTGGGGGGGGGGTCGAGATATGACCCCGTGAAGACTCCCCAAAGCTGGTGCCAGGAGTCTAGCGGTCCATCTGAACAAAAGGCTCTTAGACTCAAACAGATATACGTATGTTTGTTATACCATATATCAGCAAGAGAAGATACGACCTCTCCTAGGAGGTGTGTGATCTATGCCAGAACACTGAAGAGGAGTGAACACACTCCCCTCTTCATGCTACACAGAGTTGTTACAGACCTCCTGGGATGAGACATTCTTTCAATCTACAAATGATTATATACTTCTAAGCATATATGAGTAAATATTTCTAAGCATAAATGACAATAAACAATACAAATCTAACATTTCCCCCCTTTTGACAATTATGCTAGAAAAGTACCCAGTTATGATCACCTCATGTCTGACAGTGTCAATGCAACCATTTTTACACTCAGCATATGTAAACGTACACAGTTTGACAAATATATTAGCAGTTATCCAAGTTCTCATTAATCTCATTCAATGGTAACCTGCATCCTACAAGCAAACAAATGAATTGTTAATGGTCAAAAGAGAAATTAACATTTTCAAGATCACTCCAGCTTGGTTGTGCTCCTCCGCAAGACATGTAAATCACACGTCTCTCTGCAGAGTGGTTTAAGTTCTGCAGGGCGTCATAAATGTGTCTTCCAGTTGTTTCCATCACTGTCCATAGGACCAGAGTCCAAATGTATGTAGAATAGACATTCAAACATACCAGTTGAGTTTGCCGTTTGTCAACATGGGTCTCAGCTATCTTGAAAGCTGCAGACCTCTTCAGCACTCTAGTTTTATGGCCTCTGCCAACCCCCATCACCTCACTTCAGGCCTCCTTGTCCTGTGGGGGATACATATGACTCCTCCATTGTCCATCGTCTACAAGACAATCCTCTGTGGAAAGGGTGCTGGATCCAGTTATCTTACTGCTGTTATGGTCCCAGCAGTCTTCAGAGTGTCATCGTATGCACAGTATAGTGACACAGCATTAGGTGATGTTCATAGGAAACTGCTGTCATCACCACCATAGCTTCTGGCTCCTGTGCTTCTCACAGAATCATGATGTCATCCTTGGACTCCCCCTGCGCTGTCGATGGAGCTTGGCACGCTCCCCTCATCCTTCAGGTGCCCATCTGTTGTCCACAATCTCCTCTGTTGGCCTCTGGGAAGCCCCCTTGGCACAGCTCTCATCCTTCGCAGCTTCGTGGTCCTTGCTGTGGCTCCGAAATCTGATCTCCCAATGGGCCCCAAACAGCTCGACCTTTGACCTCAACCACTGCCTGGGCTGTCAGCTATGCCTGGAATGGGTTGCTTCTCACTGGACCTCTGAAGATTTCTCAGGAGATTCCTTTCAGCAATACTCTGACTGCTGCACCTATATTTCCTTGCTAGGAGGAAAAACTCCTAAAGCATGTCAATCATCATCAAACCACATTCCTTAGTTCAGTGAGCTTCACTTATAGGCCATTAAAGCCTCATCTGAATATGGGTGCACCACTTTGCATAGGTTTACCCGTAAATGAACTGTTAATCACACAAATCACACAAAAATCATAAAAAACATAGTTTAGAAAACATAGAAAACATAATTTCATGTAATTCTGGACCCCTCCTCTTGATGCATGGACACTCCCATGAGTCAACTCATCAAACCTAGATTTCTGTCTTAAAGAAAAAGGTTAGCTAGATCACGTCCCAGGCAACATCAGGGCTTCATCTCCTCTGGAGTAGCTCCATAACCCTGCAATAAAAGATGTTAGTGTGTTTTGCAAAGTAAGTGTGCTCAACATCTGGCTCTGCCTGGAGCCTACATACACACCATCATGGCCTGGAAAACAAGATCTGAAAGTGAAATCAACGTTCACACTTATAAACAAGTGTATTATAAGAGTAATAAAGCACTCAGCATCAACAGGACAAGTATCATGTGCAGGTTTTCTCAAATCAGTAAACCACAATTATTGGCATAATTTGCCTCAGACATGGATCATCCCATGTACTCAGTTAACATTAGTGTAATCGGTGACTTCCCTTAAGCAAAGTCACTCCATGTATTTAACACTAGGAGCTCAGTAGTGGCCAGCTAATGAGCCCCATATTAAACTATTCCACAAACACTGCATCTCTTATTTGCTTTCTCATGTTACTTGTCCATCTCTGCTGAATCCTCTACATGCACTCTTAGAAAAACAAACATTAGCAACACACATGGACAATCCTGGTGGTCAGGCACAAATTGACAGGGTCCAGAGGTGCTGTAAAAAGACCATAAAGTTAGCCATCCATAGCTGCGGAAAGAAGTGACACTAGTTTCAACACAGAGAATGTCTCGCATGTTATTCACATCGTCAAAGTAACCTATGTGTATGTGGATAAAAACCTAAATTACAAGGTGGTAGAAAGTATGACAACTGTAATTGATAATTTATTAGAATGTATAACAATTGAAATTTATAAGGAAAAAGAGAAAAATGTAATAATTAGCTGTATATATAGAACACCTGGCTCTAGTATTCAAGTATTTAATGACTTCATAGAAGAAGTATTCTCTAAAACTAATCAAAAAGTTATGTTTATGTGTGGTGATTTTAATATTGACCTGTTGAATCCGAAAAAGCATAAAATGACCGACGAATTCCTAAACACTATGTACAGTTTGAGTTTACATCCTAAAATAACCAGGCCTAGCAGAATTACACCACATTGTGCCACCTTACTTGACAATATTTTCACTAACAATATGGAAAACAACATTGTGAGTGGATTATTAATTAATGACATCAGTGATACCAGTTTTTGCAGTTTATGACACTAATTATAAGAGAAATCAGCATGAGGAACAACTCAGATACAGACGTGTAAGGACAGAAGAAACTATGAATGCACTTAAGAACGATCTATTAAATCAGGACTGGGACAATGTGTACAAAGAAACTGATATTGATATTGCATATGGCATATTTTTAAGAATATTCATGGAGTTGTACGATAAAAACTGTCCAACAATAAAATACAACAGAAAGCACAAATATTCAGAAAGACCATGGATCACTAAGGGTTTAAAAATGCATGTAAAAAAAGAAAAATACACTCTATAGGGAATTCCCAAAACAAAGAACAAAAGATGCTGAAAATAAATATAAAAAATACAAAAATAAGTTGACCAATATTATACGTGTATGTAGAAAGGAGTATTATAGTAAAACATTGAACAATAATAAACATAATATGAAGGGAATATGGGATGTTTTAAATGGTATCATTAAAAATAATTCTGGACAACAAAGTTATCCTCAATACTTTATCGACAATGGCAATATTATGGAAAACACTGCTGATAAGGTCAACAGCTTTAATCATTATTTTGTAAATATTGGACCAAAACTGGCAGAACAAATTCCTGAGTCACTGCCATCAGTAGACTGTAGTGAAAGCCTGATTGATAGGAACCCTAACTCAATGTTCCTTACATCAGTGGAGGAAAAAGAAATAATTGACATTGTACACATGTGTAAATATAAAACATCTACTGATTGTAATGATATTGACATGAAAATCGTCAAGAAGGTCATTGAAGGAATTGTAGGACCTCTAACATATATTTGCAACTTATCATTTCAGACGGAAAAGTGCCAAACAAAATGAAAATAGCTAAAGTTGTGCCGCTGTATAAAACTGGGGATAGACGCCACTTCACAAATTACAGGCCTGTTTCTTTACTACCACAATTCTCCAAAATCCTAGAAAACCTGTTTAATAAACGATTAGACAAATTCTTAGTTAAATATAAATTACTCTCTGACAGTCAATATGGATTCAGATCAAAAGATCAACATCTCTGGCATTAATCGAATCAATTGAGGAGATTACGAATGCTATAGATCAGAAACAGTATGCAGCTGGAGTATTTCTGGATCTCAAGAAAGCATTCGACACAATCAATCATGACATATTAATTAATAAACTGGAACGGTGCGGGATCAGGGGTTGTACTGCAGTGGGTGAAAAATTATTTAAGTAACAGGAAACAATTTGTGAAGCTGGGTGTCCATTCCTCATCATGCTTGGACATTGCTTGTGGTGTTCCACAAGGCTCTGTACTGGGTCCAAAATTATTTATTATTTATATAAATGATATTTGTAAGTCATCTGATATATTAAAATTTGTATTATTTGCAGATGACACAAATATTTTTGTTCTGGGGGAATCTAAAGGAGCTGCAGGATACAATTACTTCAGAAATGTGCAAAATTAAAAATGGCTTAACAGGAACAAACTATCGCTAAATCTAAGTAAAACTAAAATAATCTTATTTGGGAATTCCTTAGAAATGCACAAGTGCAGATTCATTTAGATGGTGTGGAAATTGAAAGAGTACTTGAACATAAGTTTCTTGGTGTGATTGTAGATGATAAATTAAACTGGAAGTCTCATATAAAACATATTCATAACAAAATTTCAAGAAGTGTCTCAATCTTGAGTAAAGTAAAACACATTCTGGACCACAAATCACTCCACATTCTCTATTGTTCCCTGATTGCACCGTATTTGAATTACTGTGCTGAGGTTTGGGGCAATACTTACAAATGTTCGCTAACATCAATCTCTATATTACACAAAAAAGGGCCATAAGGATAATCCATAAAACTGGTTACAGAGATCATACAAATCCACTGTTCTTAAAATCAAAATTCTAAAATTCACAGATCTGGTTCATTTTCTTACTGCACAAATTATATATAAAGCAATAAATAACCTGCTTCCTGACAATATTCTAAAAATGTTTTCTAAAAGGAACAGGGATACAATTTGAGGGGGAATTAAATTTAAAACATCCTCGTATCCGTACAACATCAAAAAGTTTTTGCATCTCTGTGTGTGGAGTGAAGCTGTGGAACAGACTAAGTAAAGATATGAAGCAATGTCCGAGCATGGCGCAGTTTAAAAAGCGGTTTAAGGATATGGTTTTACAGGGTACAGGAGGAGGTAGAGATTTGATAGGGTGTTCTTGTCTAATATTTTCATGTGTGTGCGGGTGCACGGGTATATTGGTATGGGTATATATATATATATTTGTAGGTTGTGTATCCTTGAGGTGTTAATGGGGTTATTGAAAATGTGTATATGTGCGTATGTGTATATACGTATGTATGGATAGATAGAAACATATATGTATATATGAAAAAAAAAAAAAAAAAAAATACACATGACATATAATGTAATTGCAAGGAGGTATTTCTGTAGTCTATTGATACTAGATAGTGGAAAAGGGTGGGATTAAATAAGCTTATGCTTCTTCCTGCTCCTTTTGAACATGAAAGTTATTTGGAGTTGTGGTTGCTCGTTTTCCTTTTGTTTTGCTTTGTTCATTTGTCTCTTTTAATTCTATTTTGTTGTACTTTTTCAACATGTTCAAAATAAAGATTCAATCAATCAATCAATCAAACCTTTAACATTTCCCCAACAACACAGTGTAACAGCATCACCAACTCATAACCTGTAAACACAGTTTTCTTCACACATAAACCCAGAAATCCTGTAGTAGAAAAACATCAACCAGCTATCCTGGTATAAATCACATGATCAACTCACATGAAGAACTGTAATGCTGTAGAAATGTTACCTACCACAGTCACCTCTGTGAGTAACACAAGGTAGTGAATAACACCCCTGGTAGATGCACAGACACAGAAAGTGACATTTAAAAGGTTAAATCATCACGCAACCTCGATGTTGCTGTCATCTTTCTGCTCCTGTAAAAAGAAACACACATAGATTCATCTGCACCTTTGTCAGGTGGGGGTTAACTTCGCACAGTGATGTCAGTCAGTCTGTCAGCTTCTGTCCGCTTTTACCAGTCAGTCAGTTTTATTTTCTCTCACTCATTCATTCATACATTCATTCATTCTTTCTTTGCTGACAGTGGAAATTATTGTCGCATTTTCATTTCCACTTCTCAGCAAAATGACGTCATTTCAAAAAGAAAAGAAGAACTTTATATTGGATTCTCTCGCTTAATCCTTTTTGGGTAGGGACCTATTTTCTAATTGTCCCAGATAAGTGACTTTCCCCAGAGCCCATTGTAATCTTTTGGAAAAACTCAGTTGCAACAATTTTCTTGACAACATGTCGAATAGCGCTTCAGTTCCAATCGTGCAGATCTGCTCAAACAGAGATTATCAAACAAAACTTTCAGTGCACTGTGAAAGTATCAAAATAAAAAGGCCTCGTTAAGTCATGACACACACTCCTCATCTCAGGAGGGTAAATCATACTATTAGCATGATTTATCATACCATCATACTAACTGGCAGGCTCAACTTCACAACAAAAGAAAAATCATCAGCTAGATTAATTCAAACCAACCATCAGCCACACAACACACAACATAACCCTAATGTGTTATTAGCTATGAATTTCAATCCCCAGGACTGTACTTTTTACTCATTTAGGCCACAAATTTTATTTAGTTTTCCTTTTTCCCGTCACCATAAAACATGTGACATGTTGTCATGCATTTCACAAAAGAAGTTTGTTCTCATGTGTTCAGAGTTGTGTATCTGGGTACAGGATTCACTCGCACATCACAACAGGAAACTCAGTGTCTTAGAGTCTCCACTCTAACAAACTCCAACACATCCCATTCACTCGTGCTAGAATTCAATCACCTTTCCTTAATCTAAGAACCATCAACTAATTTGCATATCAGCTATTAACCCACTAAGATGACAGGACAACAGAAATGCATGTTCAAAATATTATCACAAAAATGGAATTTTCCCTCATACAGTAAATTACTTGTGCTGCATCAATCAGGCAGAAAGCATCTCCCAATTTACTATATGAACAACTAAATTTATTGTCTGATCACTGGTTGTTCAAACCAGAATCTTTTTTCCCACAAAAATTAAACTGTTGTCCTGCAACATAGTTAGTTAATTGTCAGCATTGGGTAAATTCAGCATTTGATAACAAGTGTCTGCTAAATTTACACTATTTTAACACTGATGAGAGACAACAAGCTGATTTTCATTGCATGTATGTTTGTGTTATTAGGCAGGTTTAATCAATGTCTGTGGAGCTGCATCTCCAGCAGGGCATGTTCTTAAAGCTGCCTTTCCTACACACTTCTCTGCTATTAATTGATGATCATTTTGTAACCAATGTGCTATGAGTCCACTGATCTTTGCATCACACGAGGTGACTTGTACAAGATAATAAACAGACTCACATGCTTAAGATGGTGCCTAATCTTCATGAGCTCTCTTGTGTTTGTGTTAGTAGGGTTAATGCATGTTCTGCTTGTGTGTGTGATTTTGTATATGTTTCTTTTTGCAGTGTTTCAGATTCCTTCACAATTTTCCACTTAAGCAGTCAGTTTTCTTTTCCCCAGATTTGCTAACCCAAATTTTGATTTCCCACATTAAACAACAGCTTTCCTCTGTGTTCTTACCTCCTCTCACTCTGTTGTCCCACTTCAACAGTCCAATAGCCGGCAGTTCTTCTTCAGCTTTGTCCTGTGTTCCACTGTCTCTTCTTGCCATTTTCTCCAATGGTGGCAAATGTCAAACCCCAACAGTCTCCTCAGTTCTCCTCAAACGTTCTTTTCACAAGCACAGTGACTTTGCAGCTTGTTGGAAACACAGTGTCATTCATCCAGTCAGGATGATGGTTTGCTCTTCTTCTCCACTGCTGTTTGTCCACACTGCTGCTGCTTGCTGGGTCTCTTTGCTCAGGACTCTTCCGCTGTCTCTTTATCTGCCATGTTATTGCTCTTTGGAGCTGCATTCCTTGTCTTCAGGGAGGAGTGAGAGCTCACTTGTGAGGATGAGGGACACATGGTGCTGTAAATAAGTTAGCCAGAAATTGGCCTGAATGTTTCCAATGATGTTAAACTATAACTTTATTCCGACTGCTGCATGTGGAAAATTGATCCAGGTCTGCTTTAATCTGAAAGTGACAAAACTAAGACATTTTCATTATTATCATCACTGTGTAACCGACACACATCTCTCTCTGTTTTTTGAATTCTCCTTCCTTAAAGGCAGAAAATGAGATTATAGTTGTTCTTGGCTAATAGACACAAAACCTTTTTCCTATTATTTTTCATCTACAATGTAAATTTTGTCTCTTTTTTTTTTAACTCTTTTTTCTTTACAGTGGTGACCTGCAGAATCACCACTCTCACAATTGGAGACAATTACGTTTACACAACGCACACACACACTGCGACGTCAGGCACATTCACACTCACTTTTTTCATCTGCATAAATAAATCATATGGCTGATGATATGTGCCATGGTGATCCATAAGTATGATCACAAGTTTTATTTAATTATTTTTCAACCCAACAAAACAAATAAACAAAAACATGATGCTGATGCTATGAACACTCTACACACATGAATCAAGGTCCTGGAAAACTGCTGCGCATCTGAAAGAAGAAGCTGAACTCACGGATACGCTACATACTCGAGTTATCATAGTTCTGTTTCTCTCTCTTTGATGAGTTCTCAGCCAGCTCCTGATCTGATAATGTGTAGCTTGCTCATCAGCTCAGAAGAGACAGCAACACAACCTCACACAGCGGTTGCGTGCTTTGCCCACAGTGGCAAAGACTTACACTTTCAGCTTCTCCATCATGTAGTTTTCAGCTGCTTCATACAGGGTTCAGCATAATAGTTGTTTTCATAGGTGTGCTCTATATCTCAACAATGGCTCATATTAGGATGACAGTTTTCAAACAGGTCAAGTGCCTCTATGCATGTAATTAGGTAAAATATTTGCCTATTTTACTTCATCTCATATGTCATTGTACTGAATTTGAGCAACCCTAAGCTTAATGCAGATTACTCTTTAACAACTGGTTAAAGTAATGGTCAGGAGCACAGGCTGTTGTTGATCAGGGAAATCATCTAAACATTTTGTGTCAGCAAGGGGTGGGGAAAGCCATTCACCAGAGCATATCTTAACTGTTGCTGATGTGGGCTGGCCTTCTCCACACGCTCTTCAAGGCTGCTGTTTTCCTGAAAACTTAATCTCTTCCATTTATAAGCATGCGATTAACCGCACGGCTCAGGTCCGCGTGAAACCCACGCGACCGTGCTCGCGTGAACCCACGCAGCTAAGGAGCCGTCACTCTTTTTTTTTTTTTTTTTTTTTAAATACTGTGCGCTCCCAGGAGCGAAGTCCAGCATAAACGTCTGTCACGCTCGGACACACTCTTGGTTGCTTAGGAACCCATGATAACAACAACAACCGTGTCCCAGACCACGCCTGCTCCGCAGTCATTAACACAAACACACTCAACACAACAACAACAACACAAAATAGGCCTATTGTCCAGCACAGTCTGGACTCCGCGGAACTCGCTCCACTAAGACGGCGAACCAAAAAAGTTCGAACTGCGCAACTCTGCGACTTAATGCTTCTGTACAACAACTTCACTGAGCGGTTTTGTACATCGCCCCACTAAGACGGCGAATTTTAGCCCCACTAAGCGGCCACGAACAACGCCCCACTGAGCGGCGAAGACGTACAGTTATAGAGATGTACTCTAAACTTACTTGGTGTTGCTTAGCATGTAATATCAGCCTCGGATCCCGCCGATCGTCATTCGTCGAGGAGAGAAAACGGACAGCTCATCCACCGGCCCGATGACAAATTCTCACGTCTCGCTGACGTCAAGTTCTCTCTCGGTGAATGCCGACTCCAGGGATCGGCGTCAAGGACCAATTAATGATAGGTTTGTAGCTTAACCCTATTCGCTGGAACGTTGAAGGCAATGTGATTACACAGCAAGCAAGACACGAGTAGGCAACATTCTTTATGTTTCACGTGCACGGGAGAGAACTGGACAGGCGCCGTTCCTTCGCTTGACCCCAGTTGCTCTCGTCCGCTCCCCCGTAACACTGCTCTTTTATTGTGGTTACATGAATATGCATAGGTTCATTAACATATGACGTATACATACACACAAAGAGTACCTTGCATGTGATTTTGTGTAAGCGTGTGTGTGTGTGTGTGTGTGTGTGTGTGTGTGTGTGTGGGGTCGAGATATGACCCCGTGAAGACTCCCCAAAGCTGGTGCCAGGAGTCTAACGGTACATCTGAACAAAAGGCTCTTAGACTCAAACAGATATACGTGTGTTTGCTATACCATATATCAGCAAGAGAAGATACGACCTCTCCTAGGAGGTGTGTGATCTATGCCAGAACACTCTGAAGAGGAGTGAACGCACTCCCCTCTTCATGCTACACAGAGTTGTTACAGACCTCCTAGGATGAGACATTCTTTCAATCTACAAATGATTATATACTTCTAAGCATATATGAGTAAATATTTCTAAGCATAAATGGCAATAAACAATACAAATCTAACAGTTTAATTTATATTTGTTAAATTTAAGAGTAAAGAGAGAAATTGTCTGTATTTCTTAATTGCAAATGACACCTAAATTGTATTGAAAACTGAGCCACACTTATGGAGCTCCACGATTCTGTTCCTGGTGTTTTGGTTGACATCTCTTGATTTTTCCCATGTCAAAGAAACAGGCTCTGTGTTTTGCCTTCTATGCATCCACAGATGTGCCACCAATTTACTCACATGGACTCTACTAACCTATCAGAAGCTTCTTATATTTCAGTACATAACTGAAACCGATTTAGTCGGGGAGGGTAAGAACTGAAAATATGAAATAAACACACGTAAGCTAAGACTCTCTAAAAAATAGCATTTGTTCGGCTTTTCATTTCGCCATTTGTTGATTCACTTGAAGAGCAAGTAACGTAATATTGGTCAAGTGATCAGTTTGATATCAATCTTTCGTGATAAACCGTCATATTTACATTATTTGTACGGTACGAACGATTTGCTTTGGTACCTGGTCAAACTTAAGCTCTCCTTAGTATGACTGGCTCCGTTTCTCCAACAGCGCACTCGCAGGCAGCAGCTGCCCCACCCTCTCACTCAGTCACTTAGTGCCTGAGCTCAGATCATACCAATATCAGGGGGGATTCACGCACAGTCGTAAATTCCCACAGTGTGCACTATGTGCTTCGAATATTGTGTGTAGTTTTTGTTTTATACAGTTGTCAGCCAGGGATCTAACTACGAAAAAATTACACTCCAAAAGACCCCGGGCTTCTGAAAAAACAACCCAGGCTTAAGCCCAGTAAGCCACCCCCCCGCTCCGCCCCTGAGTGAAACTGCTACTCCTTATAGTGCTTCCCATTGACTTCTTTACAAACGATCTCTTTTCCTTAGATTTAATAGGTAGGCTGACTTCCTAAAGATCAACAAACAAGGGGTCTGTGGCAATCTTTGCTAGTCTTTGATGTAACTCACAAGTCTGTGAACCTCGCTGTTTTTCCTTTGCTCTCTTGGATTTCAAATGCCACCTTACGCCATTTCTATTTCATCTTATAAGGCAGTTTGGACAGTATGGCTCTCGTGTTTATTGGGTTTTCCATCTCCATAATGTAGTCAACATCCTACATTGTGTTTCAGCAACCAGTCAGGAAAAGAGCATAAGCATTTAAGCCCTTACTATCATCCTGTTAGGGTACCTACCGTTGACAAGGTGTTTTGTGTCTTTTGGTTTTTTGACCTTTGTTATTCATCATGTTCTTTGTGTATTTTGTATTTCCTAGTTTATTTCCTATACTCTTGAGTTTATTCAGCATTTCTAGTTGTGGTGATCCTAGTTAGTATTTGATCTGGTTCTAGTTTTGGTCTCATGTGTGGGCCTTGCCCATGTTTCTCCCCAGTTGTCTCTGTGTGTCTGTCTGCGTCCCAGTGTGTATGTTCCCATTACTTCCTGTTTTATTTTGGTAGTCTCCTGTCGGTGCGCGTCATGTTCTGTTTTTCTTCTCCCCTGTCTCGTCTGCTTGATTAGTGCCAGCTGTGTTTCCCTCCTGATCCTCATTCCCCCGGTAACCTCTTGTATTTATTGTTTGTTTTCCTCTGCTCGTGTTCTCCCTCATCCCTCGCCGTGTGTTCCGCCCGCCCGGTCATTTAGTGTCTTGCTGTAAATAGCATTGTGAAAGGCTCTGAGGAAAGATCTGTATATGAGTGGATCAACCTGAGTACACAGTCTTGGGTAACAGAGACAGGTTTTGCTGCTTAACCAACAACCCGATATCAGTGATCAGGTTTTGATGATGCATCACTTCATAAGTCCTGCCACCTGTAGAAGTGGGCTCCTGAGGATTTGCAGGTGGAGCTTGATCTGTGTGATCCTGCAGACATAAATCTGTGTGAGACAAATGCTGTGTTTCCATCAGTCATATTGGGAATCTGATGATCATTATCCTCCTCCTCGTCCCCTGACATTGGGACATGAACCACAAGCACCAGCTGGGCTCACGGAACACTTGACAGGGGTTCGGTTGGACATAGTAGATCCTGTCCTTGAAATCTTGGACTTGACATATTCATTCATTGCATCACGATCTTATAACTGCTCCATCTCAGCCTTTAGTCTTGCTTCCTGCAGCTGTATCACTCTTTTCTTTTTTGCATGCCACTGAAATGGAGCTTGACACAACTGAAGAACTTCCAGTGCTGGAAACATCTTTGCTATTGTTTCTTTGATGCCAATGATCAGCGACCACTCCAGATTACTCCACATGACAGCATCTCACCTTCATTATCTGTTCTTGAATCCACATTTCAGTCACAAGCAAAAAGTCTTTAATAACAGCTGCCTTTGACTCATATGAGTTACACTGATCTCCACTAAGTTCATCTTCTGGTAGCATCTTCATAACACTGTTATTAAGCAAGATGAACTCTTCACCCAGCTTGCAGAAACTTTGCAGTGTTTCTGACACCAATTTATCAGCATGCTCTTCACTATTTGTCATGTTGTCTTTGGCTCCCTCTTTTGGTCAACCACATGTGGTGTGCCATATGCTGCATCTTTAAACTCAACAATTATTCCAAATGAACTTTCAAACACTCACGAGAAGCTTCTGTGACTCAGTAAACTTGAAAAATGTTCTTCAGTAGCTTTCCTCAGCATCTTCTCAAATTATCAAGTACGTGAACAAACTTCAACATGCCACAGTGAAGCAATATGAACAGGAGTGTGCTCCTTATAGCTCCGTTAGCATAGTTAGCTTCATTATTTGAATTTTTGCACGATGGTTTATAACTTCTCATTGTCAAGCAGCTTCATCTGATTCTTGGAAAAGTAAAGGACGTGTGCAAAACCATGAATTCTCACATGAAAATCTTCATCTCGAAAAATGCAAATACAAGAATGGAACAAAATATGGAACCGGGCATGTCCCACCGGGAGGAGGCCCCGGGGCAGACCCAGGACACGCTGGAGAGATTACATCTCTCGGCTGGCCTGGGAGCACCTTGGTGTTCCCCCGGATAAGCTGGAGGAGGTGGCTGGGGAGAAGGAGGTCTGGGCTTCCCTGCTTAGGCTACTGCCCCCGCGACCCGGCCTCGGATAAAGCGGATGAAGATGGATGGATGGATGGATGGATGGAACTCAAAATATCTTCTTTTTACAACTTCATCTTATTTCCACCAAACACAGCTAGCGCATTCAAAAACTATACTGATCTGTGCTCCTGTGATCATTCTATCTTTTCAGTGTTTTTTCTAATAAGAAAATAAGATATTGTGTAGGTCTGTAAGGACGACACGAGAGCTCTCATCACATTTACTCCAACTTTAATCTCAGCTTAGATTAGGTCCGCCACAATATTACAGGAATCACAGGAAGTAAAGCTTTCAAAACAAAACTCTAAGTTTCACAGTAATGCTAACTTAAACTGACGTTAACCTCACGTACTGATCATGAAAGAGAATTAAAGACAAAAGGGTTTGCACAAATAATTATCTCTATATAATCCTTATATATGGCTCTAACAGCCCCCTTATGGTGATGGGTTACATGAAATTATGCTCTGTGCATATCCAGAAAGTACCTTTTTTTTTTTTAAACTTGGAAACTAAACACACATAAAACATGCACAACATTACCAGGAAAGGGAAGGTAAAGCACCAACTCTATTCCTGAGTTTTAGTTTTCTCTCCTCAGCTGTTCTTCTTTCATTCATTATTAATATTTCAACAAAACAAACACAGAAAATGGAAAACATAAATAAAAAATTAGCTTTAAAGTAAAAGCAAAAGGTGTTTGGAGGAGAGCAGAAAGAAGCAGTAGCTTATGCAGCCTTGCCCCGAAGTTTACCTGCACTTTCTTAATCAAAATGGTAATGTATATATACACTACACATACATTCTCATATTGTGAAGATATTAAGATTCTCATTCTAAACAATAGCACAGCTATATACTCATGTGAATCAGCAGATAAAATTAATCATACATTATTTATCTAATCTCTTTCATTTTTATACTAATCAAATATGTATTGCTTATATTTATTCTTCAATTAAATTCTAAAATTACTTTAGCTTCCTTGTCTAACCCACGTGTGCGAGACATGTAGAATATTTAAATACCACAACCTCAGAAACCTCTGGCAGTCATCAGCTCTGACACGCTTAAATCAACAAGTAAGCTGCACATGTTCTACTTTTGACTCGACGTAACTGTAGCATGTGTGAACCGTGTGTGACACACACATTACATTTCAGCACCAGTGGAGGTCCAGTGGGGCAGTCCTGGTATCTGAGGAGCTGGGTTAACTTTCCAAAAGCAGAAAATGGCTAGTTCAGACATGTTTTGCATTAACTATAATCTTTATGGAGGGTGAGAGAGAAGCAGAAGCGTTACACCCCGAGGGCGAAAGGAGGAGCTACAGCTGTGCACAGAATAGTGTGTTTTGAGCAGTAAAGCATGTAAGACGGATCGCTCTGTAATCTATTTATTTATAGTCATAAACCAAGGAAACACACATCAGCTCATTGCAGGCCGATTGTGTTTAGTGCCCACGCAGTCATCACTGAGCCTGGAACAACTCTGATGTGATCGTGGTCACGTGGTCCAGTGGGGCGTGGCCAGGGCCACAAACATGGCAACCGCTCAGCAGGTACAGGTGTCTGAAGTGGAGCAGGATCGCTTTGGTTCCTGTTTTGGATCTTGATGGTTTCGCCCTCACGTGTACACACGGTGTTTTTTTCCCACATGAACACAGGTGGTGACACTTTGGCCTGTTTGGTGGTCATGTGGTTTACCCATTATGTGGTTTCCAGAATGAAGTCGCCTTCTTTCTGTTTTTGCTCAAATATGAAAAATAAGTTCATATTGAGCCAGAATATGATTTAGCTTTCTTGTTTTAGTGAGTAATAGTCCTTTTCTTTCTGTCAGAGTTTTTCTTTGGACTGGCTCCTTTTTCACTCCAGTCCTTATATCTGATCAATTTCACATGAACTTTAGTTTGTAAAGCTGTGTAACACCACCCGTGAGTCTTTCAACAAAGGCACTTAATAAGTGCAAAGCCAAATAAAGAAAATAAAATCTTGGCCAATATATCACAATTTCAGCTGTTTAAATTGTATCGCCCTTAAATTCTACATCGGTTTAATTACACCTGATAGGATGTGTCACCTCCATCATAATCCGTAGCTTCATACTCTATTTATTTCTGCCCTGTCCACTGTGCTGCTGTAACAATGTGGATTTCCAGCTTATATTATTATAATAGAAAGGTTTCCAATCTTTGTCCTATCAGGTTATAGTGAAGAAAGAATCAGTTTTCCTGTCCTGCTGAGAGAGATAAGATCAATATGCCCTCTTCCTGATTTCTGAGTTCAGCTAAAGCAGAGTCATTAATGATGACTTTATTATTTTTAACAATAAAATCATCATTTAAAACTGCATTTACTTGGTTGTCCATACAAGGACAGTGTCACAGCTCCACGTCTGGTTTGTGCAGCTTAAACAAACTGAACCTGTTAACGTGAGATCAGAGCTGCAGACGTCGTCACCCTCAGACACTCAGATTGGTGCCAAGTTCACAGGTTGCCAATGACGCTGATGGATCACTGAACATACTTGTTATCTACAATTTGTGCAACATTAGATACAAAATTACACCAAAAAAATTAAAAAAAATCACAGAAAGATGTTCAGTGACTTCAATGGCAAAGACACAAGTGAAGTAGTGAAGTAGACAAACTTAATATAGATTTCAGGAGACCCGGTCTTTCCAGTGGAATGTGTAGAATTTGAGATACATGTGACTGAGTCAGATTGAAGTCTGTATGTCAGTTCTGCTCAGAGCTTCACATTGTTCAGCCTTCTGATGCTCTGCAGTTTGTCTTGCTTCACAGCGAGCTCCAACTCCAAAGCGGCCTCTCTGCACTGGACGGCAGAGCGAATGCTGAGCGTGCTGCTGCTGGCCATGGGCCCTGTCGCTTATTTCAACCCTGGTCCTGTCATCGATTACTCTCTGGCTGCTGCCCTGACCCTTCACGGACACTGGTAAGACTAGCAGTCAGCTGATCCCTGGTTTCACTTGTTTCTAAAATGTTCGCAAATATTCGCAAACCTCAGATAAAATATTCCTGACACGTGTTTTATTTAAACAGTGACGCTAAGCTGTTCTGTTTTAGAGCTTTCACTTCCTGAAAGCTATATAAGCTCTCGTCAGTCTGTCACAATACCAGGACTACTGTGCAGGCTGCATTTATGAGTAAGAGAAAGAAACAATATTTCCTCATTCAGCTCTCAATAAAGAGCTGGTTTATTAGGTACAGTGATTGTGTATTATTGACATTAACAATGTTTCTATGTTTACTGACCTTCATGCAGATTTTTATAAATGTACATTTAAATGATTACTCACCCTGGAGGTCACATAAATATTAAACAGAAAATATACAGATGTGTTCAAAACAAAAGCAGTCCAACATGACTAACCAGCTCAATCAGTGTTTTTGGTATAAATCTTATTATTACATGGCAAATAATTTACCAGTCAGTGTAGCAGAGTCCGAGAAACCAACAGACCCAACATTCATGATATGACTGCACCGGAGTCTGTGTAATTGAAGAATTAAATGAAATGGGCGTGTTCAAAATGATAGCAGTGTGGAGTCCAATCAGTGAGGTCATTCATTATGTGAAGAAACAGCACATGTTGTACATGCATTTCTCTCTGAAAACCTGAGAAACATGGGTCGTGCCAGACATTGTTCAGAAGAACAGCGTGCTTTAATCAAAACGCTGATAGGAGAGGGGAAAACATATAAAGAAGTGCAGAAAATGATAGGCTGCTCAGCTAAAATGATCTCCAATGCTTTAAAATGAAAAGCCAAACCAGAGAGACGTGGAAGACAACGGGAGACTACCATTTGAATGGATCGAACAATGGCCAGATAGCAAAGACTCAGCCAATGATCAGCTCCAGGGAGATCACAGACGGTCTGAAGTTACCTGTGAGTGCTGTGACAATTAGAAGACGTGTGAGGCTAATCTATCGGCAAGAAGCCTCCGCAAAGCCCCACTGTTAAAAAAAAACAAACAAAAAAAACATCTGCTGAAGAGGATACAATTTGCTAAAGAACATATCGACTGGCTTAAAGAGAAATGGAGAAACATTTTGTGGACTGATGAAAGTAAGATTGTTCTTTTTGGGTCCAAGGGGCGCAGACAGTTTGTCAGACGACCCCCAAACACTGAATTCAAGCCACAGTCGACTCTGAAGACCGTGAAGCATGGTGGTGCAAGTATCATGATATGGGGCTGTTTCTCTTATTAAGGTGTCGGGCCTATTTATCGGATACTAGGGATCATGGATCAATTTGCTTATATCAAAATACTTGAAGAGGTCATGCTGCCTTATGCTGAAGAGGAGATGCTGTTGCGAAATCAGTTTTACCCCGGTTCTTTTATTCGTCGAGGGATCCAGAGATGGCACCGGAACTCAGTAGTTATTTTACAAAATCTTTATTCATCGTTATTCATCTTCATTTAAGCATGCACTTCTAGAAGGGAAGACGAGGCCGGTGTCCCTCTGAAACAATCTTCACCCCTTTGTTAGTCACAGCCAGCTTTATACAAGCGGCCGCATCATAAAACCCCCATAATGTGCTCCAAACTCTGTCTCTGTGTGTATGCACGAGCACGTGAGTGCCTGTGTGCACGTGGATGTGTGAGTGTAACAGTTTAAGCACTGTGTGTGTCTCTGGTACGTGACTCCCTAGGGGTCATAAAAACCCCCTCTCTCTTCCAGACCATAGTTATCAAGTTACATGTTGAGACCCCCACACAGGTATCCTCTGGGGAATTTCCACTCAGCATTAACTCCTCTTTGTCTTACTTTCACAGTTCAACTGGGGAGGGTCTCCTAAGATCTACTCCTAAGTTCATGACACAGTCAGGCCTTTATTTATATCCAGGGCAGTGTCAGTGTCTCATAATAATTTTACATTCTATCTAACACATTTCCAAACTCTAAAATAAGCTAATCATATCTACAATGCCCTTGAAATGGGTGTTTCAAAAAAACAACGACCCCAAACACACCAGTCAGCAAGCAGCATCTTGTTTCCACACCAACAAAATTAAGGTTATGGAGTGGCCAGCCCAATTGCTGGACCTTAATCCAATAGGAAACTTGTGGGGTGACATCAAAAATGTTGTTTCTGAGGCAAAATCAAGAAATCCAGAGGAATTGTGGAAGGTTGTCAAATCATCCTGTGCTGGCATACCTGTTTACAGCTGCCAGAAGTTGGTGGACTCCATGCAGCACAGATGGGAAGCAGTTCTCAAAAGCAGTGTTTAGACAACTAAATGTTAGTTTAGTGATTCACAGGACTGCTAAATCTTAACGTTTTTTCAGTTTATTGAGTACATATTTGAGTTTGTAATGAAAAATGCAGACACTGCTATTTTTTGAGAAGCCCAATATCATGTTTTCCTTCATTTTCTGTAAAGTAACTCAAATATTGATACTTTTTCTTCATGTTTTAATGAAAAATTAATGTGCAGTGTTCCCAATGAACAGGAATAAAAATATTATACGGATTTTGAGTTTTACTCACGTTTTAAAACACACTGTTATTATTTTGAACACAACTGTAAGTTATTTTATGCAAATTGGAGACTCTTATGCTTGGTTAGCTTGGTTAATTAGAGTCTGAATGGCTCAAACGTAAGGCGAGATGTTACTGTGACTGTTGCTGGATGAAGATTTTGCAGCTCAGAAGTCATATTTTATAATCTGGACCTCAAATCCCTTTAAAAAAATAAAGGTTTTGGATAAATTGAGCAACTGCAGCAGCAGCATTTTAGTCCCAGCAGGAATTTACTATATTAGTGTGTCAGGCTGCAGAGCGAGGTCTTTGTCATAGACGTGATGGCTGAGGCTCCTGGCTGTCATCATGTGTGGACAGAGTTCATTCAGATGTTAAAAAAAACACAACATCTGTTGCGCGTGGAAATGTCAGCACATGTTTATGGGGCATTAGTTGCATTAATGTCAGAGTCAAATTTAGAAACACTGGTTGCACATTTTCCATCTGTGCTGTGCTGTGCAGTCATTTAAAGCGCTTCAGTGTCACCCAGCTGAAGCAAAGGGAGGCCTGCTCATCTTTTCCTCTGCCTGTGTTGTTGCAGGGGTCTCGGGCAGGTGTTGACAGACTACGTTCACGGGGACACAAAGATCAAGATGGCCAACGCAGCTCTCTTCCTCCTGTCCACGATCACCTTCACTGGTCTTTGTTACTTCAACTACAACGACGTGGGCATATGCAAAGCTGTCGCCCTGCTCTGGAGCAAGTGAATATGACTGTGGGCCGGGACGCTCAGGAAGACCGAAACGCTGGTCTTGGCTGCGTGTTTAACAAAAGAAATCAGTGTGTTCTCTGTAAATATCATTTTGACAATATTTCATTGATTCAAAAGTGTTTGTGTTCATTGATTCAAGCTTTGTCTTTGTTTTCATTGATTGGGCTGTTCCTGAGTAACTGTGGGCTAAATTTAAGCTACAAACACGTTTTAACAACACAGCCATGACTTGATCAAGTCTTATAGAATACAGCTGTCTAAGCTCTCGTTCATTCTTTGTCCTTTGTGTCCTTTGTGTGGCTGACCTCTTAAACATGTTTACTTCGAGTGTGCGCATGCTGCCTTTTCTATTACACCCATCAGCAGCAGCACACACTAACCCCTGTTTGGAAAAACCATTTCCATGCCCCACTTCCTGTTTTAGTGTCATTGTGACCAGGATGTCCCTGCAATGCTGCGGCTATACAGAGAGCAGTGGCCTCTGCTGTAGGAACAGACAGCTTATATGATCTCATACCCTTATATAAAGGTTTATTAATGCTCTGCTTGAAGGTTTAATAAAGGTCAGACCGGCTAAATCTTAAATTCAACCAAACCAGTGATGCTAACCCTGCCTGTGCATGTCCAGCTGACTGGGTGTGAAATTATGAGCTCCAAACTTCCATCATGTTCCTGCCTCAGAGGTATTTTAACCTTCGAGGCAGGAACAGGACACGACTGCGTCTCTATGGGGTCATGTTATACTTTGTATGTGAATCAGTTTCTGCTGCAATCTGCACATTTCAAAGAAACAAAAATGCTTTAAAATAAATCATGTTTATTTTGATCAATTTGTGAAAATTCCAGGACTGTTCTTAAATCAGTAAAATAAGACTTAATATGACAGTCAAATCAAAGCTTTATGATATTACATTATAATCTTGGAACATGCACTTATATACAGTACACACATACAGTCTTTGCATGCAGCTTCCACGCCAGCACTTCTTTGTGTTTGGCTGGAGTGAGCGTGATGTCACAACACCTGTGCAGTAAACCTGTTTTATTACAGCTTCCACATTTGGTGTCACTCTGTTCTTTCCATCAAGGCTCAGCTGGGGTGTACTACAGAGCAGTGAATAGGTTAGCAGGTTATGTTGAGCTTATAGAGTATACATGTTGACCCCGAGTGTGTACGTGCCACGGCTCCATTTTAACCTTTTTACACTGCCCAAATATTAATGTTTCATCAGAAAAATTCATCTCACATTACTCTTGACTAATTTACAGTGCTTGTGTTGCCTTTCATTTTTATAGGATTACAGATTTCCTCTGACGTGTTTGTCATCTTACCCGTCATCTCTGGCGGGGATTAGTCGAGTTAGCTCATGCTAACAGAGCCTGGCTGTTTTCAACTTTCTTTGTAGTACACCACTCATGACAAAACAAACACAATGAAAGAAGTACAAAGCCTTTATTCTTATGTACAAATGCTAATAGCTAGATTGTTGTATGAGCTTATAGTTCTAATTTTGGGTTCAATCTGAGGTTGCACTGGCCAGAGAAACCAAACATGCATCTGTGCAACCTCACAATGTTCAATGATTAACTGAATACAAACAAAATCTCAAATGAGATAAAACTTATTTCAAAGCTGCCTTTAAAGATTTCATACCCTAGTAGCAGAGGTGGTCAACACAATGGATGGACACATTTTAACCTCAACATGATACAACAGGGAACATGTTGAGGTTCCATATGGTTTAAGATCAGATCAGATTTGTTCCATGTAAATCACAAAGTGACTCTGAGTTATGACTTCAAGAACTTGTTACATTGGATATCTGCATTCAATAAAGGGTTAGACAACTTCTTTAATTATTTGACCACAAACTCAACTCTTGTATCAACATCATCAACTTTAGGAAGCAGGGTCAGTTTATAAAGGTTGTTTTCATTGACAACTCCAAGAACTTTGGTGGGATCCACTGAGAACACAAACTTAAACCTGTTAGTTCCATGCAGTTCTGTCTGGTAGAACAAAGCATTGTGATTCGTTCCAGTGATGTCTGTGGGGAGCATCTATGGACAGACATAAGGAGAAAAAGAGGAAAAGGTCCCTGTATCATCCTGATGCACAGCAGATCAAGTATAGTGAACCTTTCACACGTGGAGATTAAACTTGTTTTCTTTTGAAGTTTTTACTGTATCAAATGTTCAGTATGTTTATCACTTGCTTGATATCAGTTTGGTTGATCCTGAACAACTTACACATGAAACATGATTGTAAAGTATAATGTACACTATATTGCCAAAAGCATTTGCTCAACTGCTATCATACATAACTTGAGTGACATCCGATTGTTAAGGGGCCGCATCCTTCGGAGGCAGCATTTAAAGGTCGATGATGTCACACCCAGGCCACAAAGGCTGTCCCAATTCGAAGGCTGCTCCAAATGCGTCCAACAAATGCGTCCTTCATTTCCCAAAATTTGAAGGAAGGGTTAACCTTCGTGGCCAAACCTATCCCAGAATTCATAGTGCGGCCCAGCCAATTCCAGTTTCCAACAATGGCGGCAACTACTTAGTTTTAATATTACTCTTTCACAAAATAAACTTTTCAGGTGAGAATGTAGCTGTGTAAACTTCAAATATCTGGTCGGTTTATCAAGACATCACATATTTGCAAAACTGCTCCGACCTTTTCGGAGACGTCTGTTACACACCAGCTTGATAGCTGACCGGGAGGTTGAGGCTCACTAGAGCCGGCGGGAACAGCAAATTCCCAGCACATAGTTTTCAGATCCCTGCGGTCTTTGGCTACTCAGGTTAAACATGATATATAAGTCACTTAGATAACTTAAAAATGTTATTGTTTGGCTTTTTTCAGTGTTTTATTTGTTCCTGAGTAAATCGGTTTGGCTGAGATTAAAGTTATAGTTTTCACACAGTTGAATAAACATCAAACAGAGAAGTGATTAAACAGAAGTGTGAGATGGTCGAGAGTTTACTCCAGTGTCCTGTTATATTTTAGATAGCAAGGAGCAGACGGCTGAGTTTATTAAACTCCATCGAGACAGCTACTGACTCAAATCTCAAGCCTAGACCATCCCATTTCTCAACCTCGCACTTCTGGCCTTCTCAGTTTTCAAAGGACCTGGCCCACGTAGACCGCGAAGGCCAGGTCCTCCAAAGGATGCGGCCTATGAATTGGAACATACCTTTAATCTATAGGTTTTAAGATGATGTCAGCTAACTCTTTGCAGCTATAGCAGCTACCCCTCTATAGCTTTCCACAAGATTTAGGTGTGTGATTATGGGAATTTTTTACCATTGTTCCAGAAGTGCATTTGTGAACCCAGAGACTGATGCTGACAAGGCCTGCCTCACAGTCTCTGCTCTAATTCATCCCAAAGGTGTTCTGTCAAGTTGAGGTCAGGAATCTGTGCGTGCTAGTCAAGTTCTTCCAAACTCACTCAGCAAGGTCTTTATGGATCCTACTGCTATGCAATCATGTTGGAACAGGAAGGGTCATCCCTTTTTGTGTTCCCACAAAATTAGGAGCGTGATAATGTCCAAAATGTCTTGGCATGCTAAAGAGTTCCTTTGTGAGGTCAGAGACTAATTTTGGATGAGATGTCTGTGAAAGTTCCTTTGATTGGAACTAAGGTGCCGAGCTCAATCGTGGACAACAACCCCACTCCACAATCTCCTTCATCTAAAGTTGATTCTGTTCATCTGGACGTACCGTTTTCAGTGGGAGAAACGTTTCATCACTCATCCAAGTGACTTCTTCAGTCTCAGCTGACTGCAGGTTTCCCCAATCTTATAAACAGTACATTTGCATAATGACTGAAACCAGCCCACTGAAGGAACAATGGGCTGTGAGGTCAGTTCCTTCATCATTAATATGCAAATTCTCATGACCATTGATCAACAACCACTGACCAAAGCTCATTGAGCAAAGACCACTGATCAATGGCCATGAGTACCATTCACATTGTGACGTTTCTTCGACTGAAAACTCTACGTAAAGATGAACAGAATCAACTTTTGGGGATTTACTTACCCGGATGATTGAGCATGCATCAAGACATTTCATGGAAACCCATTCCATGAAGCTCTACACACTGCTCTTCAGCTAATCTGACAGTCACATGATGTTTGGAGGTCTGCAGTGTTTGACTCTGCAGAAAGTCAGGGACCTCTGTGCACTATATGCCTCAACATCCATTGAACCTGCTCTGTTGTTTTATGTGGCCTACCACTCTGTGGCTTAGTTCCTGAATGCAATGATTTGAATGGGTGTGTCAATACTTCTGGTGATATCTTGTATATCAGGCAGCATTAACCACATTACATTAAATACTGATATAATTTATATGCATATTTTATTTGTGTTAGGACTTCCTAGACCAGAGAATTCGAACAGCAATACAATAGCATGGCAAATCTCCCAACTCTTGTGACAAAGTTTAATACAAACTTGTTAAAAAAAACAAGTTTGTGGTCTGATCCACTTTAAGAGTCTGGGATATCTGGCACGTTGTTAGGGTCAAATGTTTTTGAAATGAACAGCAGTCGTGAATTAGGCGTGAAATCCTCTAAAACAGTGGAATGCAGGGAGGGTTTTAATAAGCTGAGAGAAGATGCTGACTATTTTACAGCAACCTGGAGTGCAGAAATAGATTGATTTATAATAAAGTGAAGACGGGGGAGATGTCAGATAGAACGTCTTTAATGAATTTAGGAAAGTTATTGTCGGCTGGAGAGGAAGAAGTGGGCGTATCAAGGAGACTTGTCCTGAAAACCTTTATAAATTCGGAAGGTTTGAAGAGTACAGACTTGAACTGTGACCTAATACTGTTGATCTTACTAGCAAAGAAATTTAGAATATTTTTGCAATCAAGATGTGGCATGGAAAGCAGACTAAGCGGGATTAAGGAGTCTGCTGATGGTGTCAAACAGGAACGATGACAATCAATGTTAACTGAACTAGCAAAATGAGACGTTTTTTTCAGCTGGTTGAACATGGTTAGTAACTCCTAATCAGGAGGAGGTAGTGAACATGGAGATCAGTGATTTCTAGCTGTGGTCAGCTTTTGCACACTCTTCTGTGATAACAGATGTGATTGGTGCTCCAGGGTAAGGGTTCGGGCTAATCTGGTTTTTATCAGTTCTGCACAGTCCAGAACTGATAAACATTGAATATTAAACCATTGTGTCCTTGGGCAAGACACTTCACCCGTTGCCTACTGGTGGTGGTCAGAGGGCCCGGTGGCGCCAGTGTCCAGCAGCCTCGCCTCTGTCAGTGCGCCCCAGGGCGGCTGTGGCTACAATGTAGCTTGCCATCACCAGTGTGTGAATGTGTGTGTGAATGGGTGGATGACTGAATGTAGTGTAAAGCGCTTCGGGGTCCTTAGGGACTAAGTAAAGCGCTATACAAATACAGGCCATCCGAAAAATGAGGTGTAGATAGTGTGAGATTATTTTGTTATCATATGTTACCTTATATCTGTAATCAAAGTAGTTGAATTATGATACTGCTGTAGATCATATTATACCCCTTAATATAGAGTGTGTGATCAGTATGTAGTTTTAGTTTGCATTATACTTCTGACTTAAAAGAGTGTGAAAATCATTAGATCTATTGGATTGACCTGCATTACTCAACACTGTTGAATGTGTTACACTGTTTCTTGACATCTCATACTGCTGAATCATG
Organism: Oreochromis aureus; assembly: GCF_013358895.1. Lineage (NCBI taxonomy): Eukaryota > Metazoa > Chordata > Actinopteri > Cichliformes > Cichlidae > Oreochromis > Oreochromis aureus. The sequence continues at coordinate 132,243,979 of NC_052944.1, read as the reverse complement.
AAGAGAATGTTGTGTGCAGGAGACCTTGTTCTGATAGCAGAAGAGACGACCACATTCCATACCCCCACCTTTACAGAGAGCAGAAAGACAGGGAGCCGAGGTCATAACTTAGGCGCCGTGTGAGAGAAAGAATGTGAATGTTTAGGCGTTTACGATTAGGTGGGGGCTACTAGAGGCTATAAAAGGCTGACTAACCCGTCACCATTTTGAGACTTGCTGTGTCCCTCTGCAGGCAGGTCTCCCCATCATGATGGTTCATATGCTCTTAAGTGTTGAATTGTATGGAATAAATAATTGTTGATTGAGCATTTATACACCGAGTATTGTCCTTCCTTCAGCCCAAAGATTAAAAGAACTGGGAGAGTTTTAACAATAGAGATTAGAGAGGAAAGCTGACAGGCCAAGAGTAAAATCCAGATCCAGTGTCGGCTCACCAACATGTTGCACCGAAAGTGAATGATTTTGCAATGTTAAGATAAATTTCCGTACCTATGCAGTTAGAGATTATCAGTATGTAAATTTAAGTCTCCTTTTGCAATGATTTTATCAAATTGCATCACAGTACATAAACACAGCCTATAGAATTGATTCTGACAGTCAGTGTAGGGTTTGGGAGATCGTCAAAGCGGATCTTTGTGTTGAATTCTAAAATTCCAGTAATTCGAAAGAATGAAATGAGCCAGGCATAAACTGAACACATGTTACTCTGTTCTTCAAAGCAAGGAGCAGAGAGAGAGATGGGGAAATCAGGTGGACTGAAAGAAAATGTTTTTCTAGCATCTAACAGCAACCCTTGTTCCTGTAATTAAAACTGTTATTGGGAAAAAGCCTTCGTCAAACCACCTGTTCAACAAGCTCCAGCATGAAGAGAAGATAATTTTGCAGCTGCTGCCATCAACCAGTGTTTAACACAGTGAGAACCTTCAGTAACTTTACAGCAGCTAAAATGAATGCAGACAGACTGTTAACTTTGTGTGATACAATATTTAAAATCAGGCAGCTTGCTGAAGGCTGCCGGCAGCCATCCCATTTTATATAACGAGCAGGGGTGAATGTAAAAGGGGGCATGGAGTATAGTAGATCCTATTTTTTCAAAGCTTTAGTAACATTGTTTTGGAATAAAAATCAAATTTATTAATTAAACTGTATTCATTTTAAAAAAATATAAAAATAAAAGCTTTTTTGTGGGCCAGTAAAATTACACAGTTACTGATATACTGGTTTCTTATTAATATCTAAACCATCAGATTACCCAGTTTTCTGCAGCACAGGCCAAACCTCAGAGATACACTCAGAGTATACTCCTGATTAACTTTGAATGTCAGCTTCAAAGCGCTGAGCAAAATGCTTCCGGTACAGATGTTATCGTTTTGTTTTTAATGTGAAATGAGATGAATATCAGAATAACTGTGAGTGCACTAAAACCAACTCTGAATGACTTTTTGTACTTACCATTGGTACAGCTTGAATTTTGTGCTCCTTACAACATGCCACCATTGTCTGGTCATTCTTTTGGGCATATATCATGACTGGCAACTTTTCATTTAGAAAAGAGCTCCGATAGGTCCTGATGCAGAGTTTCTTCTCTGAAGAGGAAACAAGGACAAGCAAGAGCAGCAGCATGTCATTCAGCTATGTCTTGTTTTAAAGAACAAAGGTGATGATATAATGCTGTTCTGTTCATCTATATGTGTCTGTGTTTGTTCTGTGTGCAAAACAGGACAGACCAAACTGCAGCACTCCACAAACGTATTTGTTTAGCTTTTAATGAACCAACCAATTTAAAATCCTGCGGTTACCTTTTGACAGGCAGCACCTGTAGTGACTACAGATTTGGACATATGATCTTAATATATCTATTATATTTGGGACTCACATTAACACTAAACACTAAACTCAGGGTTGAAATTCAACCACATTAAGAGAGACTCACTGCAGAGGTAGCTGGTTGTAATCATTTCTAATGTGAATCCCTCCCCACAGTGTAGACCTCTGCAATTGTTCTACAAATGTATTGTTCATTTAAAGGTACAGTCAGTGGTCATTACTTCCATCCATCCTCTTCCACTTAAACATTTCAGAGTCACAGGGAGCTGGAGCCTATCCCAGCTGCCATAGGGTGAGAGGCAGGGTACCCCCTGGACAGGTCACCAATGTGTCACAGAGCTAACACAGAGACACATAACCACTCACATATAGGTGTGAATAATCAGTTAACCTAACCCCACTAATTGCATGTCTTTGACTGTGGGAGGAAGCCGGAGTATCCGGAGAGATCCCACACAGAAACGGGAGATCATGCAAACAAGGAAAGGCCCTGGTTAAATAGTGGATTCAAACCCAGGACCTTCTTGCTGCGAGGCCACCGTGCTAACCACCATGCTGACCCTTTTTTTTTTTTCTTCAGTTTATTAACACTTATGCTGCGATAGATGTAGGCTGCTGGGGATTCCATGATGCATTGAGTACTTCTTCTTCAGTTACCTTTCTCACTCACTATGTGTTTATACATCTCTGTGCATTAAGTCATTACCGATTTACATTACTGACGTAATGAACAAGAAACCCTCATCACGGGAGATCGTGGATCATGGGAAGCCCCAGCAGCTGAGGCCTATTGCAATGTAATTAAGGGAGGATTTGGGGTCACCTGATCCAGCCCTGACTGACTAAATCAGGCCAAAACATGACTGAGCATCCGAGTCGGAGCAGACAAATGTCCATCAACACGTGTCAACAGTTTTATTCTCTAAATAATAAATTCACCAATTTCCAGCAAGTTGCTTTATTCTTAAAAAATTTCAACAATTACAATGTTAAAGAAGCTAGCGCACAAGTTCCTTTTTTTGTATACTTTATTGATGCCCGTGGGGAAATTCCTCTCTGCATTTAACCCACTCACACAGTGAAGCAGTGGGCAGCCATTGGGCGCCCGGGGAGCAGTGTGTAGGGACAGTACCTTGCTCAGGAGTACCTCAGGGTAGCTGTTCAGGGGAATCAAACCCCCACTCTTCCAATCATGGGGCCACCACTCTACCTACTGAGCTATCCCTGTTCAGCCAAACTGAACTGAAAAGTCAGTAACCATAACAACAAGAAGAACTCTGTCTTACCACAGCAGGTCTGGAGCACGAATGTGTCTTCTTGGTTTAAAATGAGGTATCCAAAACCATTCGTGCTCTCAATGGACCAATGACGGTCTTTTGGCTGTGTGAAATCATCCTCCTCCAAATCTGTATTTTTGAGAGAACAACACGATAATAATCCTCACATCACGCCTCACAGTACTACTCTTCTGTCATATTCTAAAATGAAATTAAATAAGAGAAATATTAAAACCTTTTACCTTGTTGAACCACTTTTAGATTTTCAGAGGACGCGTTCAAGTATTGAAAAAAAGACAATAGAAACAGAATTAAAATAACTGTATAATTAACCTATAATATTGACATTATCAAATGTACCGACTGGGCAACTACTGAGAAAGTATAAAATCCCATTTACCTCCAAAGTAGAAGGAATCCTCAGCTGTATCCAAAAATTCAACATTGATGCAGCTGTTGGACTCCATCAGGTAGACTAGGTTAACACAAACAGAGTCCTTGGTTGGTTAATGAATACAGTGCACAGTAAATCCTAGTTAAACACATTTATAACCAAAGCTTCTTGTGCTGAACACATAGTGTACAGCTGTCTACACGCAAGAACCAAATATCCATACACATTACCTCAGTGGACCTCGCTCTTATTTTGAAAATTCATTCAATAACCAGCTGGCGCTCTGGCTCTGCATCGTGTTTACACGTTTTAATAAAAATGTTGGTTGCTCTTTTATCTTAGCTGCACAAAAGTAAATGAAAGTGTTAAAAACAACGAGAACTGTCCACTGCCGTCTGTCAGGGTTTCTCTGCTGGCTCTTTTTTTTGACACACTCCTTCCTTCTGTGGTTAACGCTGCTCTTGCTCTGGGTAGGTTTTCAACCAATCAGCATCCTGTCTACACACAATATCATAAACTGACAGGATATGGGCAGCAGACACCAAAGGGGGTCTCATGAATTTCATTTTGTGGCAACTTTCAAACATGATATCTGCTGTGTTGCACGCTTTAATCTCTTGATCGCTTTCTGCTGCAGACGTCTTTGAAGCTGCTGAAGTCAAAGTTCTTTGATTGTAAAATGTTCACATGCACCTAGTGTAACTGCATCTAGCAGCATGCAGGGAACAGGATGTTATAAACTGACCAGGGATATCAGAAAGATAAAGCTGGTAACCAAAGTCCTTAAAGTGCATAGAATAACTGTACGGGTAAATGTGACCTGTGGCCTAAAATTCATTAAGAGTAGGAAGGAGCTATGTCATGCTTCATTCAGTTCTTTTAGTACTGTACGAGCTACCAGCTCGCACTTTTAAAATGCATTCCCCAACAATGGAAATAAAAAAGAATCTACATTGTACTTTAAAAATACTTTAATGTAAGAAGCACTGAAACATGGCACCTGGAGACAAGTTTAAACCAAAACTCTGAACATGACCTGGTTATGTGTTCAGAGTACGTTACCATGGTAATACAGCCAGGTAAAAATAGAGATACATCACCCCTCTAGAGAACAGCAACTACAAACCTCACTCTGGGGAATGTCACTTCTTCTCATCGCAACCAAAAACAGGAGAGACACAGAGCACAATACAGACAAGCAACAAGAAAACAAAGAAAAGAAAAACTCCTAGTAAGGTGCAAAACCTTAGCATTTATTTTCCAAGTTTCCTGAACTCTTCTGGACACATGAACAGCATTCCTTCAAAAGATATTTGCTACTTTATTAGTAACAATAATGCATCAGGCCATAGGGTGAGCAGGTGTTAAGTTGTGCTAAGTCATTAATGTGCATTAGCGGTCACCTTGATAGAATAAATCAGCCGTGCTGTCAAGGCCAGGTCAGTGCAGGATGGACTAAAGTATTTTGTATCAATTGTAAGAAGTGAAAGTGGCATCAGAGAGCCTTCACAAAGTTCAAACAATGGCTTTATTCAGACAATGATGACACGCCTGTCCTCTTATTATCCTAAATTTCAAGTCCACTCCAAGTTGGCCTTGACGATGCCAAAATAAACAACTATAGGAGTCTAATCCACTCGTACAGAAAGTCAAACAGAGATGAAAGAAAGCAATAAAACGCTATCACCAAAAGATTGACTCTGTTCTCTGGATGTAGCGCTTTCAGTGGGAGAAACATTTCGTCACTCATCCAAGTGACTTCTTCAGTCTCAGCTGACTGCAGGTTTCCCCAAACCTTATAAACAGTACACTTACATAATGACAGAAACTAGCACCACTGACTAACTGTGAGGTCACTAGTTTCAGTAATTATGCAAATGTGCTGTTTAAAAATTGGGGAAACCTGCAGTCAGCTGAGACTGAAGAAGAATAAGTATATTGAAATATATTAATTAAAAAAAGAAAAAACTGCTAAATTAAAAGGCTCGAGCAGCGTAGTTAACAGTCAATATCTACAGGGGATTAAACGCTGGTTAAACATATTACATTCAGTTATTCTCATAGATGTTAATCTGAGCAGCTGCTCAACTTGCCTGGTTTTTAGACCAGACATGGTCAGAGCTGCTGTCTTCTCAGAAGGAAGAAGCACACAAATTTGGAAAAGTTGGCTGGATTTGTAAAAAATGAAAGGGCTGGTAATGGACAGATCCAAGGATACTTAAACCCTCGTGTAATAAAGAAGATGCATGTTGTATCACAACATGGATCAATTTGTTTCACTAACTCATCTATACAAGCAGTAGCGGTTTTTGATACGGGCGACGCGGGCGGTTGCCCGGGGCGGCATCGTGGTGGGGGGCGGCATCACCGACATTGGCAAAAAAAAAAAAAAAAAAAAAAAAATTGCTCGTACTCATGCTGCCCCGACGTCAGCCAGTGCATATTGGGAAGGTCATAGGCACCAATCGGTTTTCTATCGCCCATTTGCTGGGAGTAAGGGCGCCCTCGTTTGCGAGGTGCACCTGCTGCTTGCGGCACAGGGAGGAGAGGGCGGCGCGGCGGGGGATTCTCTGGCTGGCTGGAGCAGCATCTAATAACCAACTCGCAAAATAAAACAAAATAGAAACAAACCAATAAACACAAAAACACCAGACATCATGATACAGACTTATAATTTGCACCGATGTTTTTTCGAAATTCTGTATGCGAAAAGTGAGCGCGAGAGCCCTCGGTGCGCCTGCTCGCTGCTGAAGTCAAAGTAAACTTTATTGTCATCTGCGCTACACACAGTCCAGTATATAGAGAGACGAGACGACGAGGCTCCAGTTACAGCAGTGCAAGTAAACAAACAATAAATATAAGAAGAGTAAGAAAATAAATATACACTTTAGGACTCGGGGTAAAGTGATCAATAATAATTTAAAATTTATATTTTACAGTTTGATGATTTAAAGTCTCACACACAACCTGTCGAAAGGGGAGGGGAGCCTGCTTCTTCCAAATTGAGCACATTTCATTCATAATGTTGTAAATCCAAGCCCATTATGTATTCATGATTTGAACCCTGGGTTGTGCGAAATTCCAGAAATAAACCCCAGACAAAGTGAATCTGTGAACTAAGGTGTAGGTGTATTAGGGTATGTTGTGGTGATCCTCTGGTTGAGGGATGGGTGTTCATACTGGAGTGCAAAATTAAAACCAATGGAAGATGGACAAGTAAAAGTTCAAAGCCATCAGGTGCTCAGTTTAGAAAAAAGAGAAAAGAAGAGGAGGAGAAACGAGCAAAAGATACAGGTAAGCAGATGTGTCATTGGATAATGGCAGGTCATCCTGAAACAATCAGAATCATAATCAGAATAGTTTATTAATCCCTAAGGAAATAATGTGGGTTACAGTTGCTCCAAGAAGAAATGGTAAAAAAAAAAAGTAACAGTAACAGACTAAACTCCAAACAACACATTATGTTACAGATTTTACACATTTAAGAAATAGCACTAATATATACAGGTCACTCAATTATAAATATCAAGGATTAACAGAGGGGATTATAAATAAATATCAAGAAAATTGACAAGAATATTCCAGAGTAGAAAAGAGCGTGTGTAAAAAGGATGTAACTATTGCAGTGTTCACAGTGTTTTAGATGGAGGAGTTGTACAGGGAGACGGCCACGGGCAGGAATGATTTCCTGTGTCGGTCAGTGGTGCTTTTTGGTCAACTCAGTCTCTCACTGAACGTGCTCCTGTGACTAGCCAGCATGTCATGTCATGGAGTGGGTGGGAGGTATTATCTAACATTGTCTTTATCTTGGACAACATCTGCCTCTCATACACCATCCTAACGGAGTCCAGCTCCATCCCCACAACATAACTGGCCTTGTGGATCAGTTCATATAGTCTGTTGGCATCTGTGACCCTCAACCTGCTGCCCCAGCATGTAAAGGCATAGAGGATAGCACTGACCACAACAGAGATACAACAAGATAACATCAATTAGGGAGTATTAGTATTGCCTCTTTGAAAAGTGAGAGCGCTGCAGTCATCAGACGCCCGGTGTTACAGCTATATAACAGAACACATTCAGGCAATTCCTCAGGCTCCTCGGGAGTTGTTCACGCTTGTCGTAGCATCACAGAAGATAAAGGCGTGTTACCGAGCCTGTTATACCGAGCCCGATGACCCATAATGCCATACACAAGTTCAGCCGTAAAGTCAGCTTTCAGCAAACTTCAGCCTGTTTAGGATTAGTTCACGTTGGGTCAGCGTTATAACCCTCCGCCCCCAAAAATGCTTTTTTATTCGACATGTGTCTGAATGTTTCGTGGTCCGCCATTAACCTCAGCTAATAGTCCGAATTTCGACAGCGAAAGATTCGTGACGTTCCTGCTTATCGGTCACGGAGCTCAGAGTAAAAGACAATAATAGCATTCATATTTAATTTTCGTATTTTCGTCACGACTGTGACCGGACACCTTCCAGTCACGTTTGCAGCTTCAACCATAAATATAACCATAGCATACCTTTGGCGAACCTGCAGAAGTTGTCTTTGTCCTCGGAACGTCAGCACTTACTTCCCTTTGAATGGCAGAGAAATGAGGCCGTTTGTAGGAGGGGAAAACACTGCACCCCAGTGCCTTCATATGTCACCGCACTTTCCTCAACGCGTTACAGCGTCACACTTTCTCACACTGTGTGTGTGTGTGTGTGTGTGTGTGTGAGAGAGAGAGAGAGAGAGAGACGGAAAGCGGGGCGGGAGCTTTCAAGTCTAAGGGCGGAAGTAAAAAAGGAAGGAATCGAGATTAAGTGAAACAAAAATCCTATTTCTTGTTTCATTTTCTCTGGTCTCAAGCCAGTTCACGTCGAAATATCACTTGATTGAATTTATTTACTGCTTAGATAGCCTGTGTATATAAAACTGTGCAAAAGTCCTTAGTCAAGTCTTTATGTTTCGCTTACATGAGTCTCAGACTTTCTTATAGTTTTTAAAGTGGTTCTGAATAATTGTTGAGTACTTTCTGAAAGTACTCAGAGTTTATCGTTTTTTTACTCACTGTCAGCCCAGAAGCTGACCACTTCCACGGTGTCACGCTCCCTCCTGTCCTCTTTCTCTCTTTCTCTCTCTGACGTGTCTGTGTAAATAAAGTGTCGGGCGTGGTCTCAACGGCCTCCGTTTTCTATCAAGACTCAATGCAGTATTTAAACTGATCTCTACCACCACCATTCCTTGCCAGAGAGCAGCAGAGTGGTTTGTAGGCTTACTGCTTCTGTATCACATGTCAGTTTTTACAGTTTTATGGGCTCACTGGTGGATTCAGGACCAAGTGCAAACTCATTCATTCACTCATGTGCAGTGATTTAACAGCAGTATTGTTCACAATTAAGGAACTGAATTTCAAATCCAGATCAGACTTGTTATTAAAAATATTTTACAACACCATACAGAACAGGCTCTGATTTATGAGTTCCATCACGTTCAGCAGAGGAAGCCAATGGAACGGATTATTTGCCAAAAAATGAAGTATATGAGGGATTTTATGATGGATTTTTTCTGCAGTATGGTTCATCAGAATTCATGAAAAGTTAATAAATGAAACATTGGAAGGGCATGTTGGAAAGTGAAGAAAAAAGAAGGCATGCATTTCAATATAGAACAAAAAATGGGTTCTTTGGCAAGAGAAGAGACTCCGTTGTTGTTACCAGACTGAGACGTGACAGCTGTGGGCTCAGGATGGGGGTTTCCTCTACTCTGACAGGAATATAATCAGATGGCAAAAGTGACTATAAGAGCATTGAAACAGTCCGGCACATCCTACTTGGGTGCAACAAGTATTTCCATCACAGGAGAAAGCTGTTCAGAGAGCTTGGATCAACTGTATTTTCAGTTTGTTGGAATTGGAATTACTCTATAATTATTTACCATTAAATATACCTTTTTCCATTAAATAACCTCATAAAAATACTGAATACACCTTTAAACCTTGGGGCTTTCAGGTGAACCTCGAAAGAGGGTTTTTTTCTTTTAATTTTAGTAGCTCCATGGTGTAGTGTTTTATGCATTTTCCTAATAAGCAAGTGCGCCCTAGTGTGATTTCAGGAGAAAAATCCTCCGTGATTTGTGTAAGAAAGGGCATGTGGTGGAAAACTGTGACAAAATGTGAACTGCTACTGTGACACCCCTTATAAAAGTAGATTTTCTCTTGAAGCAACATCATGCTGACCTATTAATCATTTGTGGTGGAAATTTGTGAACAAAGTCTGCAGACACAATGAGCAGTTAAAACACAACACCTTTATTTCCCATGCATGAGGACACACGTCAGTCAGGGGGCACTGAGAGTCGTCTCTGACAATGAACAATTCAGGTCCCCTTTTAAACACAGTCATGGAACAAAAGGCTTTTCGCAGTTGTAGTTCACACCTTCACTCTAAACAGAAATCATCTATCACCTGTGGGACTCTCCCCCACTCTCGGGTCAAACCTTCCTGTGTGAGCTTCCATTTCCCGAGAGACGCTCACCAGGCTCCCACCATCGGTTTCCCAGCATGAATAAGGTGTGAACCAGACACACTAAAACTAAGTGACATCAAAGGATTTTCATCAAGACAATACATTAAAGAGAAATCCCAATACACATTCAAAGATTTAAAAAAGCAAACAGCTAACTTGAGGGATGAGCCAGTGTGTCTCACACATATCAGACATTCTAGCACCAGTTTTAAATTGTATCTTTAGACACTTTGAGCTAGAAGCATCTCTTAAAAACACATTGATCCTTTAACTGGAACTGCTTCCAAATAGAGCACATTTCATTCATAATAATGTCAATCCAAACCCATAATGTATTAATGGTTTTGTGTGAAAATGTGAAAATTTTTGTGTGAAATGTTGTGGTGATTCCCAGGTTGGGGGATTGGTGTTGATACTGGAATCCAAAATTAACACCAATGTAAGATAGAGAAGAAAAGGTCAAGCCAATCAAGGCTTCAGTTTAGAAAAAAAGAAAAAGATTGTATTGCTGGATGGAAAGATATATACAACGCTAGATCAGGTGAAACTCAAAATTAAACTCACAGAGAATCACACGGCTATGAGGGAAAACACAACACTGGACAGAGGGAAACAGAGGGCTTAAATACACCAGGAATGAGGAGGGAACAGGAAACACACGAGGAACACAGCTGAGACAAATCAGACACAACGATACAGAAGAAGCAAAACTAAACACACTAAACATGGAGCGCAAAATAGAACAGGAAACACTAACGGTGTGTTCACACCGAACGCGATAGGCGCGAGCGAAAACGCCCCAAACGCCCCTAATTTGACGTGTGCACATTCGCACCTCAACGCGTGTCCAACACGAATCCATCACGCCTCAAAATTGCATATTTTGACGCGCGTGAACCGAAAATGTGGGAGGAAGTTGTGCCAGACGGTATCTTTGCTAGATGGCAGCTGTCGAGCTAGTGTTTGAAGAGAGAGTCTCTCTTCTCTATTTACTGTGGAGAGCAGAGCAGCGGCGTTAAGGACGTCCTCGCCGTACCTGGGTCCATCAGGTCCTCCAGAGGCGTGAGCAGTTTGGTGAGTTTCACCACTTGCTCGAGGAGCAGCGCCTGGATGACGGCCGATTTCAGCGATATCACCGTCTTTCACTCGCCCAGTTTGAGGACCTGCTGTCCCGCGTCGGTCCCAGAATCGCCCGCCTAGACACCAACTACAGGGGCTCAATCCCACCTGCAGAGCGCCTGTCCATCTGCCTGAGGTTAGTAAAAGTGTTTAATACAGTAGTCCTTTATTGATACCTGTGCTAATATATGCTAAACTATCGTTTATACACTGCTAACATGGCTGTGGTATGCTAACAGTGAATGCCGTCGGTGTTTACTGATAGTAAACTGTGGTATGGAGACGACTGTTTATGATATTTCTAGTGATACTCGAAAGGTCTCATCAAGTCCTGATTTAATTCGATTTATGCTGTTATCAGTGTTAGCAATGATAGCATGGCTGTGGTGTCTATCAATGTATGCTCTCAGTGTTTGCTGATATCAAACTGTGGTATGAGGACCACTGTGGGTTAATCTTTGTAGTGATACTCACTCCTTTTTTTTTATTTTTTATTTAGACCTGGTTTAATTCTGGTATAGTTGAATATTTGTATATAATCCCCGCAGCTGTCAGACTCTATAACAGGGGTCACCAGCCTTTCTTAAAACTGAGAGCTAGATAAAATTGTGAAGAGTTTGGTTCATCTTTAGTTATATGGTTCTATCTAGCATATTCTATCTTGATAAGCTGTCTTATCACAGGTTAATTTTTCAAAAATATTAACAATGATTTAAGCAAGGAGAGGGATACATGTCAACATACAACTCTTTATTTCTATTAATGTCTTACTTCATTCCTACCTGATTGACATGTCTAGGAATTATGAGTGATTGGCTCACTGTAGTGGTAAAAGTTGCTACCAATCAAATTATGATATGTTAAAGTTAAAACAAAACACAACTCACTGTTTTATATCATATCTAATATATGTTATGTAATTATCCTTATAATTACATAATGTTTTATGTAAGATTTATGTTTTGTAATTTAAATCTGACATCACAAAAGTATTTTGGAATTTGAATAATGTATTTTGTAACTGCAGTACACATAATACTAATTTTGAACAATTTTGTCCAGGTTCCTTGCCACCGGGGACTCCTTCAGGACCATCACGTTCAGTTTCAGAGTCGGTGTGTCCACAGTGTGCCCGATCACCCCCCAGGGTAGCGACGGCCATCTGGGACTGTCTAGTGGACGACTTCATGGCTGTGCCTTCACCTGGAGACTGGCGGTCCATCACAGAGGGATTCCAGGAGTGCTGGAACCTCCCTCTCTGCTGTGGAGCTCTGGATGGGAAGCACGTCCAGACAAAGGCGCCCCGTATATCATATAGGAGACACACACACTGATATACACTAAATATTTATTCCATTTCTTTTTTTGTGGTGCCCAAATTTATGCACCTGCTTGATTTTGTTTAAACAATTATTGCACACTTTTTGTAAATCCAGTAAACTTCTTTTCACTTCTCAAATGTCACTGTGTGTGTCTCCTGTATGATATATTTAACTGACATTTTTTATTGTAACAACCAACGATTTATACAGGAAAATAATGGCTATTAACAAGGTTGCCCAAACTTTTGCATCCCACTGTATTAGTATATTTTGTCATTAGTATAATATGAAATAAATTCTACATGTGTCAAGTTGTGTGCCAACATTTGCTGTGTAGTAGAACTGAGACATTAGTCATTATAAAAATTTATTTGAAATTATATTAAAATTCTCAAACAGAAAAACATTAAACATACCTAGAAAGCGAAAATTTCGGAAGAAATTTTAAGTGTGCCTATGCCGCTGCTAATCAGTGTACTTTGCCATTCATACAGCTGCTTAGGGCAAAACTCAGAAGAGCAGCCATTCTCCACCATGAACTATGGTAAAAACAAACACCGCTCACGCTTCACAGATAACAGCTTACAGTTTTGTGTAAAGATGAAGTTACTTCGTACAGCGCCGATTTGCAGACGCTGTGCACACAGGTTCATGAGCAGAAGTCCCATTGTACCACAGCAGACCCGACAATGTTTGCATGAACACACTTTGAAGCATTACGTTATGGACCACTTTTTACACATGGTTGGTTTACCCACATAGCCGGCTGTAGCTTTTCAACTCACAGCCCCACACACACCCAAAACACAGCCGAGAGAGCACAGACTACGCCTGAGAGGCGTGATTGCAGATGCCGCTCAGGTGGGTCCACCTCCCCCTGCAGCGGCACTCCAGACCATGCCCCGCCACACACATCAAACACGTAAAATAAATATTTATGCACTTTCGCATTGACTTTTTGTTTTTTGTTATTTTTACACAGTGTTCTGAATGTTCTGATGAACAATGGTCTACAGCCAATCTTGTGTATTATTATACAAACTGTGGTTGTAAGATTCAGATAACTATTTAATAAAAGCTAAATATTTTATATGAGAGTAAGAAAGAAAAGTATATCTTTGTGTCCACCTTTCTCTGTTAATGCCCTACCTGGCCCCCTGGCAAAAGCTTTGCTAGATCCGCCCCTGCACAGTTACCAGCTGTCAGCTACACAAAAAAAGGAGCTTGGTGTTTATTTGTCTCTCAGAAACAGTTCATAACTTCCCTTCAACTCATTCATGTCACCTAAAGGGTAAACCTGTTTCTCAGGTGGAGGGGAGGCTTCATAACGACAGAATAAATCTTAATATTTTCTCTGAATGTGGGACGATTCCGTTTGTACGGCAACTCTACGAACCCTTATGAATAAAATAAAGTTCAACGTCAGTAACTTAGCGCGCACAGCTGTATAGAAACTCCCGTCGTGCTAGCTAGCACGCAGTACGATTGTAAAAGGTCAGCAAAACGAAAATAAATTACACCTAAACTCGGTTTATATCTGACCCAAATAGAGTGCAGTTCATAACTTCTTACCTGAAATTCAGTTCACCTGACGCTCCTGCCTTCGGTTTCCAGCATCATCGGCCCATATAAACGAAAAATAAGTCCAGCTAAAACAGAGACTGTTGGCGAGCGATCGGGTGGTGAAACGAGTTTCACCCGACTCACTGTAAGCCAAGCCCGGGTGCTTTTTCACGAAGGGTCGCTAGTGGCGCTAGCTAGCTAGCCGACTAGCAGCAACACGTAAGAGAACTGTTGCTAATATGGGATATCTTGATAAAACGAGCAGATATTTGAAGTTTACACACCTACATTCTCGCCTGAAAATATCTTAAAAGTTTATTTTGTGACCTAGAAACATGAATAAAAGACATATAAAACGAAGTGGTGTCCGCCATTGTTTACTCTGTAGAGACGTGCTATGAGTTGTGGGATATGGAGTTTTCCACCAAGCATACACCCTTTAGGCCGTACTACTCCCGGTATACCACTAGAGAGAGCCAACACACCACAAATGAAGTCTGTTTCTATGGTGCCAAAAGGAGAATCTATCTCAGGAGCCTAGAAATTGGCCTAAATTTGCACTAAAATCTAAATATTTCAAAAACTATAAAAGTCATGAACACCAAAAGTCATACCATAGTAGTCCTGCTCCAGCTGCACAAAATGATCTAACATATGTAACAATTGTGTCAAAACTGTTTGGCAGATAAGCGCGGGAAAATTTTCACTGAAATATTAATATTTAAAAAACTATAATAGTCATAAACTCCAAAAGTCATAGCACACCATTCCAGATCCAGCCGCACAAAATGAGGTAACATATATGAAGCTTGTCTCAAAACTGTGGGGCGAGTTACGCGCCGAAATTTAGGCGGAAGATGGAGAATAATAATAACTAGAAAAATTTGCATTTCCTGCGAAAATGCTGTGTGGATGCCTTAACGCTGAAGCTGTCTGCTGAAAAGCTGAAAAAGATGAAAAGTTGCAAAAAGTTGTATGGTGGTGGAAAAAAAAAAATGTCACCCTGAGCAGGATTCGAACCTGGACCTCCTAGGCGCAAGGCAACTACTCATCTCACTGTGCCAAATTCACTCTCACAAGGTAAGAGATGGAGAGACTGAAATTATGGTGAAATGAGCGGAAACTGCTGAGAATTGCGCTGATAAGAGGTGAAATGGTTGAAAATTTTGCAGAAAAGAGGTGAATCAGCAGAATTTCTGCAGAAAAGAGGCAAAGAAGCAGAACGTTGCGCTGAATAGAGGTGAATCAGCAGAATTTCTGCTGAAAAGAGGCAAAACAACCTGTTTCTGCTCAAATTCACCAATCAGAGGTACTGCCTCTGTCTGCTTCATCAGGTGGGTACTTGTATGTATTTCTGCCATGGAGCGTTAACAAGAATCTGAGGTCCATATTAGAAAAGCTGCTAAAATCATAAAACTTGCGCTGAAAGAGATGAATCAGCAGAGTTTCTGCTGAAAAAGTTTTTTTTTTTCTGAAAACAGCCAAAAAGCTGGAATTTGTGCTGAAAAGGGGTGAAAAAAAGAAAATTTTGCTGAAAAGGGGTGAAGAAGCTAAAGTATACCAAATCAAAGTATTTGTGCCAAAACATAGTGTTTCTGCCATATTGTGGTACTACTACATTACAACATGAATACAGATTAAAGATGAAAGAAACTGGCAACAAATTCCTCCACTACAAACCAGTCTGATACCACTTCTTTGCAGTGTTCACGTTTACTAAGGCACTACCCAAAAGGCGCCACAAGAGGGCACTCCAACACAACAGATGACCTATGTACACTGATGCACTTAGTAACAGTCAGCCTCCTTGAATTGGCAGAAATACTGTGATTTAGTAGTAATACTATAACATAACAGATATACTGTGATGTTGCAGACATAGTATGTTTTTGCACTACTCATTTGTAGTGAAAAAAATTAGCAATATAAATTACAGGTCTGTGATAGTGTATAATAGTGTAAAAGTTGACCAAGGTGGGATTGAACCCACGGCCTTTGAGCTGCAGAGCCGTGTCATTACTGATTGCGCCACCTGGAAAGGGGGTGGGCAGCTGAAAAACAAAGACATCAGCAATCAGAAATAGATCGCGGTGAGAGGCGAAAAGCGCCGTTTTTTGGAATTACAAAACGTCGTGTAACTCAAAAACTAGGAGGGCTAGCAGCATAATTCTTGTACTGGGTGAATCAGCGGACTTTGGTGTACTTTTTCATAGCTCTTTGTACCTCCGTCGCGGAGATATGACGAGAGAAGAAACGGCTTCATTTTCGGCGTTTGAAAACTGAGAGGAGGACAGATTTCCACCCCTCAAACAAACGTAATTCATTGCTCAACGGTAAGATAACTGTAAAAACTGCTTCCACTGTGAGTGTCAGCAGTGTCTGAAGATATATTGGCACAAGCCTCATGTCCTAACTTTCCTTTGTTTAAGAGATATGACGATTTGAAAATGCCTCTCACTAGAGAGTCCCAGCGCTGATTTTGAACAGACTCTCCATTGACTTTGTATGGAGAGTTTTAAGACCTTGTGTTGGTCTGAGGCGATTTGATAAAAATCTGTAACTTCCACAACAGTGATTGTGACATTTTCTGAAAGCCAGCAAAAATACCTACGTTTTGATGTATAATTTGTGGGGGTTGAGTGGAAATTGAGTGAGTAGCAAGAAGTTGTTTAGACATGAAGAGAAAATTCAGAACGGACCAGCACTCACTCTGAGTTAATTGCACAGAATTGTGGAAGTTTCCCATTCATTTCAATGGGACAAATTAAAGGAAAAAAGTGTAATATTTTGAAAAGTATAATAGTAATAAACACCAAAAGATATAGCACACATTAGCAGAAAGAGCAGAACAGTTTAGAGTTTGAACGGAGAAAATCGGTTGAAAACTGAGGGAGTAGTTAATAATAATAATAATAATAATACATTTTATTTATAGGCGCCTTTCAGACCCTCAAGGTCACCTTACAGTAGCAGGTAAACAATACCGTAAAAAACATTTTTTTTTAAAAAAAATGTATATATAGCAAACATGGTAGATAAAATTTAGACATAAACAGTCATAAAAGTATAAAAGCAAATATAAAAACTGAGCAAGGTAAAAATGGCCTAAGACAGATCAGGTGTATGCAATTCGAAACAGATGGGTTTTGAGTAGTGATTTAAAAGAGGTGAGACAGTGTGTGGTCCGTAGAGCCAGTGGAAGAGCATTCCAAAGTCTCGGGGCAGAACAACTAAAGGCTCTGAGTCCCGTGGTAGTCAGGCGAGCAGGTGGAACAGACAGAGGGAAGCTGAAGAAGAGCGGAGTGTACGAAGGGGTGAGTATGTATGTAGAAGATCGGATAGATATGGAGGGCGAGGTTATGAAGCGCTTTGAAAGTGAGAAGCAGGATCTTGAAATTGACACGGAGGTGAATTGGGAGCCAATGGAGCTGTTTAAGAACAGGTGTTATATGTTCAGTGGATCTAGTTCTGGAAATAATACGAGCAGCTGTATTTTGAACCAACTGCAGTTTATGGAGGGATTTATGAGGTAGACCATAAAGAAGAGAGTTACAGTAATCCAGACGAGATGTGACAAGAGCATTGACAAGTATGGCGGTACTGTGTGGTGTGAGTGAGGGACGAAGACGGTTAATATTATGGAGATGAAAGTAGGAAGACCGAGTGATATTATTTATATGTGCTGTGAAGGACAGAGTGCTATCGAGAATGACACCAAGACTCTTAACCTGAAGGGAGGGTGTGACAACAGAGTTATCAATGGATAACGAAAGACTGGTTGGAACTGTAGTCAGTTTTGATCTGGTGCCTATTAAAATGAATTCTGTTTTATTGCCATTAAGTTTAAGAAAGTTGTGAGTAAACCAGACCTTGATTTCACTTAAACAGTCAGAAATGGATGTGGGTGGGAGAGTGGCTGTGGGTTTGGAGGATAGGTAGAGCTGGGTGTCATCTGCGTAGCAGTGAAATTGGATGTTATGCTTCCTAAATATATTACCTAGGGGTAGGAGATAGATGATAAAAAGTAAAGGACCCAGGACAGAGCCTTGGGGTACACCGGAATTAACTGAAGTAGATACTGATCTGTGAGGGAGTAATTGAACAAACTGTGAGCGGCCAGAGAGATAGGAAGTAAACCAGGCGAGTGCTGTACCATTGATGCCAATAGATGCTAATCTGTGAAGGAGGATGCAGTGGGAAATAGTATCGAAAGCTGCTGTAAGGTCAAGGAGAATGAGGATGGATATAAGTCCAGAATCAGCTGCAAGCAGAAGATCATTGGTGATTTTTACTAGGGCTGTTTCTGTACTGTGACATGAACGGAAACAGTTAAGCGGCAAAGAAAGTGGCAACTTGAAGAATAAAGTATAAAGAATAAAGAGAAACAGGAACTCAATAGTGTGGAAGCCCTTTTAGGGCATCCACACAATAAATCCAAGGAATAGTAATAAGTGTGCCTCTTGGCATAGGCACACTTAATGACAGTCTTCATTACAAAGCTTTCTTCGTTATGAATTAGCATACATGTTTTTATTGAACATTTGAAGAACCAGCAAAAAAACCAGAAACTCTTGTAGAGGACATAAAGTCAGAGATAGAAACGACAAGGAGCAGGTGCATCTAGTGCAGGTAGAGCTGCTGCAAAAACCCACAGAACTCAGCAGCCAGAGCAACAATGTCTGGATCCTTTGCTTTTAGTTAGCATTAGCAGCACATCCTGCGTCGGATGTGAAAGGACCTTTATGCTGCGCACTGTGACTCACAGCAATAGTCCCGGGTCAGCCCTGACTTTGTGTTAAACTAATCCTAAAGTAATAATGGTATTTCTAACCACTGACATACCACAACTTTATCCTTTCAACAGCTGCTGAAAGTTAGGAGACCTAGCTGCTATCGGATATTTATATAGAAATCCTCCAGCTTCAAACGGTATTACCCTTCAAGGACCTGCAGTTCAAAAAAGTGACCCTCCGACAGCCAAACCCATCTGTTCTCTGATTGCATTGTTACATTTGTGATTGACATGACATTGACCAATCAGATGAAAGGAAGAAAAATAGGGTCAAAATCCGTACTTGTAACTTGCAGGGGTTTTTTGTCTAAGTCCACACACAAATCTTTTTTACGCACACACAAATTCTTTTTACACATACAAATCTTTTTTACGCACACACAAATTCTTTTTACACATACAAATCTTTTTTACGCACACACAAATCTTTTTTACACATACAAATCTTTTTTACGCACACACAAATCTTTTTTACACACACAAATCTTTTTTACGCACACACAAATCTTTTTTACACATACAAATCCTGATTTACAAGTACAAAACTGATTTACAAGTACAAAATATTTATGACCACATTTTGAGCCCATAGTAGTGTTCAGATCCAGTCCGCACAGGCTCAGGGACAGACTTCATCCTTTTACTTTAACCATGAAACATGAAGCTGTCGCTCATAATGAGACAGGAGCTCAGCTTTCAGCGCCACAGCTGGAACAACATCAGCTGACATGAAAGAAACACAGACGTTTGTTCCCTGTTAGCAAAGATGAAGATGGAGAGCGTGAGGGAACTACAGAGAGGAGGAGGAGGAGGACACGGGCTGTGAGGGACGCAGTGGAGCAGCCCTCAGACCTGTGTGTCTCACACTGTGATTACACTCCACACACTCAGTTTCAGTAACAACAACAATGAAAAGATAAAGTAATAAGTTACTGTAGTTCTCAGTTACAGCCTCGTGTTTCCTCCACATTCGTCTCTTTTCAGACATCAGCAGGAGCGAGGACGACCCCCCCAGTCTGAGGACGTCCCCACCACATGAATGGGGGACAGGAGGCGCTGCTTCCAGCCCAGCTGGTAGGAAAGTCCTCCTTGGGTGGACTTCTCTGTAACTATGGACTCATGCATGCAGACGTTTCAGTCCACAGTGATGTCAGTCAGTGCTTTTTAAAGATGTGCACGTGTGCAGGATGTGAAATCTTCACTTTGATTGTTAAATGTTCGTTCACTTTGTTTGTGCTTCAAATAAATTCACTTCATGGATGAAACAGTTCAATATTGCCTCTTGTTTTGGTTCTGTCAACCTGGTCAACCTGCTGTCAAACTTCCATCCATCCATCCATCCTCATCCGCTTTATCCGAGGTCGGGTCGCGGGGGCAGCAGCCTAAGCAGAGAAGCCCAGACCTCCCTCTCCCCAGCCACCTCCTCCAGCTCATCCGGGGGAACACCAAGGCGTTCCCAGGCCAGCCGAGAGATATAATCTCTCCAGCGCGTCCTGGGTCTGCCCCGGGGCCTCCTCCCAGTGGGACATGCCCGGAACACCTCACCCAGGAGGCGCCCTTCATCTATCAAATATTTTACATCAAAATGCTCCTTCCACTCATTTTCATGTCCTTTTCCTGCACACTGAAGTCTGAGGCAAAGCTTAAACATGAATCTGTCAACACCTATAAACACACTGGAATCACTGCTTTTTCTTCTCATGCACATGAATCAGGGTCTGTCCTTCAGCACAGAGACTTAAATACACGAGTACAAAACAAGCAAGCAGTGCTTCCAAATCTGTGAGTGCACGGTAACAAAAACACTTGACATGTGAAAGATCATCAGTGTCTGAATCTTCAGAAATGCAAAAATAAAAACGTAGAAAAGAAAATAGCAGATTTTTAGTGACAGAAGTGAAGAAAATGCTGTTTTCATTTTGCTTCCTTTTTTTTTCTTTTTCTTTTTTTTTGGCCTGTCCCGTTTGGCTCTTTTGCCATCAGAATTATTGTCTAAAGGCGAAGAAAGATGCCCAACGGATTTACTTTACCAAATGGACCATCCCAGCCTTGCCGTAATGGTCTATTTGATTCACCTTTTATTGTTTATTTTATTTTTCATTTGCTGAATACGGGACAGACTTTACTGGGGGAAAGAAAGAGGGAAAGGAAAAAAAAACCTGAGAAGAGGGACGGGGAAAAAGGGCAAAAAACAAAAACCAACAGAGTAAGCAGACAAAAAATACGTAAATCGATCACCTGGATCACCTGTTGAGAAAGAAAAAAAAAACAAGCAGAAGAAAACGAGGGTAATAGAATAAACAACATCACAATGATATATGGGAATATGGCAGTAAATATTAAATGTTAAACATTATTGTGCAGGACGTAAGATCGACAGCGCACAGAGTGCTTTGAGGTAGGAGCCAAAAAGGATGTAGTTTGTATGTGTGATCACCCGTGTGTACACCTGTGAGCATGGACGCGCTTGTTTTTTAAAAGGTTCCTTCATGTAATGATCTGTTAGAGGGTGTGGGGGGCCACTGCCCCGTCCTCCAGGGCATGAAGCAGGTATGGAGGAGATCAAAACTCCAGACATCCAGAGGCCCCCAGAACACAAGAGACCAGGGAAGACCAACAGAGGGGCAGCCGCGCCACTATCCCAGAAAGAGCTGAGGAGAGTCCCAGATGAGGGGTCACTCAGCAGCCGCGGAGCAGAAGCCAGGGGGGGTTGCAGTGACATGCCCGTGAGCTCCGCCGGCAGCCAGCTGTGCCTGAGTGACCAATCCCCAGGCCAAGAGGCCGAGGGCATCCCACCTCCGAAGTGGCCCGAACGAGCCCCAGGCTCCAGGCCCCGATAAGCAGCCGCCAAGGAGTGAGCCGGTGTGTACCTGGGCGCCCATCCCCAGACACAAAGAACCACCAATGCACCGATGTCTGAGGGCGTCCGCCACCGGCAGGGGAAGTGGTGGGGGGAGATAGGCCTCCAAACCTTGGAGGGCCTGAGATGTGCCCAGAGAGGTGGCGTCTGATACCCAACCTGACATATAGACACAGACAAACAGGCACACACAGACACAAACATCCATTCCCACCCTCATGCTCTCAAATGCAATTACTCCACACTCAACCAACGTGGAGACAGACATAAAGAGACACACACAATCACACTCCCCAAGCGTACTCTAAGAACCGGGTCTAGGTACCCTTGCCCCTGGAGGGGGAAACTGCACCCAGACCCAGGTGGTGTTACCCTTTTTCCTGAGGTGGGGAGAAGCAGACCGCCCCGACTCCGCAGCAGCAGGGAGGCCCCACATAACAGACCCCAGTTGGACGGCCAACTCCTCCTCCTAGCCCCCCCGCTCCAACAGGCCGCAGAGAACGGGGGTGTGAGAAGACTCCAAACCTCCCTCAACCCGCTCATATGTAGTGTTGGTGTATGTTTGTTCTAAGGTGCATTTAAAACCCAGGAGGGCATGAGGCTACCTGCCAGAGAGCAGCAGGTAAGCGCATAGCCCACCTGATAGCCCTCAATGTCTACGTGTATTTAAAATTGAGAGGTGGGCAACAACGCCAGGGGTGAGGTGTACACCCTGATGGTAATTTGGATTCCATGTAGCGTGCCCACCCCCAAGATCCTATATGTATGTGTAATGAGAGTGTGAAGTAATGTGAATGTCTAAGTTGTGGGATAAAATTGAGGTATAGGCAGCCAGAAGGGGACAGAGGGGGGGGATGCCTCCTCTGCACCCTGGTGACACACCCCTACCCCAAGGCCCTGCATGTGTGGGTGATTGTGGTGGAGCGGGAAGAGGGAGGCAGCTGGAGATGGGGAGGGAAGGAAGGGAGGGGCAGTGACCCCTCCTGGGGCCAGCTCCCCGCTGACCCCAGTAGGCACCCCATACTCTGCAACCCGCCAGGAAAGGGGCCCAGGCCCATCCGGACCGGGGCCCAGTGCAGCAGCGCAGCCCGGCCCCACAGAGCCCGGGACAGTCCACCTGACCCCACCACAGAGAAAACTGCACCCACCCCATCATCCACTCATCTTCCAGACTACACAAGACAATAGACGCCCAGGCTGAGATCTTCCTCCACCTCTCCTGTATCTCCCCCTCCTGCAGAGAGAGTTCCTGAAGAGAGGAAAGCTCCTGCAAGATGTGACAACCTCCCCCACCAGTTGAAGAGCCCCCCACGTGGCTCGATGCACCAGCGGCACCCTGCGCCAGAGCTGGGCCCCCATACACCCACCCGCCCACAACCCTGGCAACACACCAACCAGGCCCGGCTAGGGTCCCAGCCCAGAGACAGAGTGCCCCCAGAACCTCACGCCCATCCCGGACCCACCCAGGGACAGCCAGGCTACCAGGTCAGTAACCCACGTCCGTCAGCACAGACGCTCCTCTAGCCCCGCTGCACGCAGCCACGAGGAAACGTTACCTAAGAGTCAACAGAGCCCCTAATTGGCCATGACCGCTACCGCTGGTTGAGCCCCCCAAGGAAGATGCTCCTGGGGAACCCCCTGACGCCCTAAGCCCGTCCCAACCCCCACACCAATCACAACAGTGAAGGCGGGACCAAACTATGACCCCCTGATAGGTTTATAGCTTAACCCTATTCGCTGGAACGTTGAAGGCAATGTAATTACACAGCAAGCAAGACACGAGTAGGCAACATTCTTTATATTTCACGTGCACGGGAGAGAACTGGACAGGCGCCGTTCCTTCGCTTGACCCCAGTTGCTCTCGTCCGCTCCCCCGTAACACTGCTCTTTTATTGTGGTTACATGAATATGCATAGGTTCATTAACATATGACCTCTTATATAGGTATACATGTGAACAAAGAATACCTTGTGTGTGTGTGTGTGTGTGTGTGTGTGTGTATCTGTGTGTGGGGGTCAAACTGTGACCCCAGGAAGACTCCCCAGAGCCGTCCATTTAAACAAAAGGCACTTAGCCTAAAACAGATATAGATACGTTTATCCTACCATAAAACAATAAGACAAGGTACGACCTCTCCCATGCTCCTAAAATGTGGGTGTGAAAGTCAGAGAGCTCTGGAATGCACACAAAGCTTGCAGACTATTAAGGATCAAACCTCTACCAATCTACACCTAATTATAAAACTCTAAGAATATATAAGTAGATATTTCTAAGCATAAATGACAATCACAATACAAATCTAACACCCCCCACCCCCACTAGGTGATGGAGCTGATCAAAGTAGCCCAGAGCAATTGATCTGATGTGGTGGCAGAGGCTGTATCAAGACTAATGTAATCTAATAGATAATTTCTATATTGGTTAGAATTAAGATTATTTTTATTTTTCCAGTTCATGAGGACTGTTTTCTTGGCTATGCATAGGGCACTGAAAACCATATGGGATATATTCTTTTCTGTAGTGAAAATTTTTTCATTTTGCTTCCAGAAATCAGAATCAGAAGAGTGTGACATGATGCACACGTGTAGAAACAGACACGTGTAGCTGTGCATGGACACATGATTCCATCTTTCTCATGCAAACACCTACAGAAGCTGTAAACAGGCAGAGAAGCTTTCCTGCACATGTTTGTGTTCTCAGCAGTGACGCTGCTCACAGCTGCTTCGTCCTCGTGGGTTTGGTGAGGCTGCAGGTCAGTAACCATGGTTACAGGTGACGCTCTGAAACTGATGGTCAAAGATGTCAGGTTATTGTTTCCATGCAGAATCAAGACTGAAGTCAACTGTGTGTTTAGATAGTGTGTCAGTGTCGTTTCCATGGTAACACTGACTTATAAAAACAAAGGCGATCCATCAGTCCAGATCAATAATGTGAGCTCATTTAAGTGCACATGTATGTTTGTGTATTCAGAGCATGAAGGCTGATGTCCACTGATGACTGCTGACATCTAGTGGACATTTGATGACATTACAACAACAGTTTGTGTGAAATAAATAAAATGCAGATAGAAAACATTAATTCACACAAGGAGAAGTCATGTGACTGTGACGACAGATGTCATTGGTGGAAAGATCGGCGCCATCAGAACACTGACTGACCTGCAGCCTGATGGCCTGTGGCAGGAAACAGTGCGTTCATCGTTCAGCTGTAACCTGATGGAGTCGTGTGTAAAATAAAGATGTGGATGGAGCAGAAGAAGAGCAGACGCTGAGCTCCCAGTGTCTCCAACATACACACCACTGTGTTTGTGCTGTTCCAACATACGCACAGTGGTGACAACAAAATAGTCTCGTCCAATAAATCTGATGGTCATTTTGTGTGACGTCTCCGAGAAGTTTGAACTTTTTCATACAAACATTAGTAAACGAGGCCACACAGGTGATGACTTCATGCCTGTTGCTCTCTAATCTGGAAACACAGAAGAAGAGTCAGACGTGTGTGCAGCAGGGAGACGAGCGCTGTCATGAAGTGTGATGCTTCCAGCCTGCAGTCAAACACCACCTTCAGCATGTTTCAGCCTTTTATCCACCATCACACCATGAAGCCGCCTCCAGTCAGAGACGTTACTCTGAGCGCTTTGTCTCCTTCGCCTCCTCATGTCCTTGTCTCCTCCCTCCTCGTGTCTCAGGTGAAGCTGCACAGAAACCTGCCCAGCTCGTGTGATTCATCTGTGCAGAGCTTTAAACTCACACTCTCCTGTCACACAAGCTCAGTGAAATAAAGTTTTTGTCCTCGTGTGAACAAAGTGAGTGTGTGTGCTGAAAGCAGCTGCTGTGTGTGTGTGTTTCACTTCTTATTGCACACTAAAACACACACACTCTCTTTCAGCTCAGTTTAGTGTGTGCAGCCAAATATCACAGCAGACTGCCACAGAGTTCAGCTTCCTCATAGTTTCACATAAGCCTTCACATCACTTCCTGTCCTCACAGGAAGCTAAACTCCGTCTCTCACAGCAAAGAACGGAGCGTTTGTCAGAGCCACACATATTCTTAAGGACAAAATCAGTGTTTCACAATAAAAGCCTTGTTAATACAAAACTGTCCAGCAGCTATTAGGAGGGCCTTTAATTTGAAATATATGGAAAAGGAAGCAGAAAAGGTCAGCCAGCTTCAGCGGTCAGAGGTTAAAGGTCATGTGAATGAAGAAATGCTGTTCATACTTTGGTTACTTTTTCTGTCTGAACTGGCAGGAAGCGCTCTGTGAGAAGCAGGAAGTGCTCTGTCAGAAGCAGGAAGTCCTCTGTGAGAAGCAGGAAGTCCTCTGTGAGAAGCAGAAAGTCCTCTGCGAAAAGCAGGAAGTCCTCTGTGAGAAGCAGGAAGTCCTCTGTGAGAAGCAGGTACCTCTGTGAGGAGCAGGAAGTCCTCTGTGAGGAGCAGGAAGTGTTAGGGTTCAATGTTGAGAGAAGAATCCATAAAAACCACAGATCCAGGCGTGTGCAATTTAGACGGCATTTTAATGAACACATGTGTGAGTTCAACAACCCAATCAGTGTTGAACTGAACTTACAATCATGAGACAAGGTTTTATATGGGTACACTAACAAAGCCCCCCTCTTTTACAAAAATAGACAATAGTACAGCTCACGTCAATCCAAACCACAAAATGTTCCCTGACTTTTAACATTGCTCTAAAAAACATTGTCTTCGGTCGGTGCTTCCCTCTTCGCTGTCGCTTCGTCTGGTGCACTTCCTCTAAGTACGTCGGCACACTTCTGCATTTCTGTGTGTATGTGTCTGCAGTGTATGCTACGTACGTGTCATGACCTTTCACTATTTGTCTGTCTGTGCGTGCAGAGTTTGCATCTGCTTTTCTGATCCTTAGTTGACCTCAACTTAAGCAACCAACCAGGCTAAGGCCATCCTGTGTGTAATGATCTTGACTTATATGTGAAATATATAAACAACTGTTTCAATCTACCACAACTGCTTAAGGCTTAATCCGCAATAAATGCATCCTAAACACCCTTGCACTTAAACTTCTGGCTTCAGTTTCACTTCTGCAAAACATGCTCTGCAGACGCGTTGTGTTTCCTGTCTCAGTTTGGCACAGAGAGTATTGTCCTGTCTCTGCCCTCTACACAGAGATCATAAAAGCATTAATAACTTTTAAATTATAGATTCAACTCAACCCTTTAAAATGGTTCTTCTTTGGACCTGTAATAAAGGCTATAACCATATATTTGAACATCTGAATGCATCTGAATGCAACCTCACTATTAATACTGAAATGTTAATGATGATTATAAAAATAGCAGCAACTAATAGCAGGACAATATTTCTATTCCTGACACTCCCACTCTTGACCTCTTGACCACAAGAGGTCACCATACTGTGTTGGGTCACTCCTTGGCCCATTCAGCTGCTCCCCTGTCCATCCCAGACATCATGGACATTTAGGATCACTGTTCTTAGCTCTGACCCTCTCTTGGCATCCTGTGACTTAACAAATCAGACAACCTCATGTCATCTAGGTGGTCTTAGTTATAAAATGCCCGCTCCCACTTGAGAACACTTCATGCTTAAGTGGTCTCTGCTCCTCTTCTGGGTCCCACTCTAGTGGAAATCTGGCCACCTGCAAAGGAAACAAAACACTTTCTCCCTACTATGCTCTAAGTTACTCTGTTCCTCGATTGTTCTCAAAACATGAACCTAATTTCGTATTTGGTTTTGACTTTTATTCCTATATAATCTTAAACATCACTCATCTCAATCTACAGCTTTCTAACAGTCTTACAGCACTGCTGTCATACGTTTCCTGTTTTTCCTTATCTGATCATCAACATCCTGTGCACAAAACTGCCACTGCTGCAAGGGCCTACCATCTAAAGTCACCTCTCCCAAGAAAACTACTTATTCTACTAAAAGATCAAAGAAAAACAACCACTTTAATCATTACGTGTAAACACATAGTTAATTGCTCCTAGATAAACTTCATCATAGCTAAAAGCTGAACTCTAACTGTATTTTGCACTCCCATTTTCTGGGTGATAACCTGTTTGAATATATCATTTTATTTCATTTTGCTGCTTTTAATGTAATGCCTCCCTCTAACTTAAACTTTATCAGACTTAACCAACATATATAAGCTTTCTCCCTTTGCTTCTGTTTTCTGTATTTCTGTATTCTGTAACTGCTTTTTATATAAGAGGACTAAGTTAGAGCTGCATCTGTTATCTCAATATTTTATATGTCACTCAGTTTAGTTACAAGCAAAACTCCTATTCAGTTCCTCTTTCTGTCATTTGTTATTGGGCCAACTCAAATTCAGTTAAAAGCTAAAGGAATTTCAGGCCCTAGGCCTCAAATCAATACTGTCCTGTGTGTTGATGAACTCTGT
Source organism: Oreochromis aureus (assembly GCF_013358895.1). Lineage (NCBI taxonomy): Eukaryota > Metazoa > Chordata > Actinopteri > Cichliformes > Cichlidae > Oreochromis > Oreochromis aureus. Next base: position 132,215,922 of record NC_052944.1, on the reverse strand, counting down.
ATGTCTGTAAGCGTGTGCAATCCTTCAAAACTCAGGTCATTCTCACAGTAGATTGGCTAATCATAACGTTAACCAAAAGTTTATGACCCTCAAGAGACGACTCTCTGAGCCACAACTCCGTTAAAGGCCCCAAAATGCAATGTGTATGAAAAATCATTTCTACATATATAATCTCCAATATTATTCATTTGAGTCAGCGAGACTTTTAACATCCTCATAAAAAGCTCTCCACTACCCTAAAAATAACAACATTCTAACATTATGTCACTGTTACCACTTATCCTAAAAATCAAAAAGAAAAATCCCACATTTTCTACTCATAAAATGTTCACTATTTTCCCCAAAGCATATCCTTTATTCCCACAGTTTCCCCTTTAAATTTGGTGTACAACTTCTTTTTAACCCCAGCAATTTATCTTCTAAACAAAATTTAGTTCATTTTACTCCTTTCTTTTAACAAGTCCTCAGTTTTACTATATCTAGATTATCAAACAACCCCAATCATTATAAAATCCTAGTAAAACCCCTTTCAAATTAAACAAATTAAATCTTAAATCCCTCTCTTTTTTGACACATCTCATGTGGCAAAAAACTCAACATGCTCCACCCAAGCTTAACAAATCAAAAGGAAAAAAAAGTTAGTCATTTCATTTCTCAGAACAGCTCAGCAATTCTCCTCTCCGGTGTTTTGCTTCAGCCCTGAAAACCTGTGTTTAAGGAACAAAATCAATTTAATCATCATGTCAAATCTCCTCCAACTCGTTGCTCCATGCAAGGTCTGGATCCTTGGAATTTCCTGAAAACAAAACCTGTGCCTTACATTTCATACTCAACTCTCCCTTTATGATCTAGTCTGTGTCATGACACAAAATAAACTTAAACAAAACAGTTATTAATCATGTGTCACCTCAGTTCATGGTAACTTAAGTTACATCAATGTTTCCCTTTTAGCATTTTATAATGTATTAATATGGTCTAACCCAAATCAACAAAACAGAAATTCACTCAAAGGAACATCAGCATCCCCAGATTTAAGTCTTCCACTTCTCCTGTTTGTCAACCTTTTATTTATTTCCCCCTTGGTCCAACCACTCACATTCACTCCCATGCATTCACACATGATATATTTTTTTGCTGATCTGCAGCCTTCACAAGACGTCATCAGATGCTCCACATCAGCAAAATGAGCTCAATCATTTGTTTTATTTCGTTTTCTTTTTTTAGGAAAATAGTTCTCTATACTTTTGACTGGATTGAATCGATACAATCCATTTTTAGACAGAGACTCGCCGCCGATCAGTCTCTGATTGTAATCAATTATAATTCCGTAATGCCCACCTGATTTTCGTACTTGGTAATTTTGTCAGCGCCGTCCATTCACTCTCTTCCAGGCCTGCTTAGAACAAAAATGAAAAAGAGAGCTGATTATTAGCTCATCAAAGTACAAAACAAAATCACCTGACAGGTTTTTTCTCTAAGTGCACTGTTACAAAAACTATGGGCCCTTTTAGACATGTCCATGTTTATCAAAACTCCCTCTCTTGAAATAGAAACAACAGCCTCAAAAATCTAAAACAATCTTAAATTTCACCCATTCAACACACCGAAAACCTCGTCAAAAGATCAAAGACCGTTTTCATTCAGCACAAGATAAAAACCAATTTCAACAACGTATCATCCTTAAATTATAAATTTCCTGTCCAAATCTGCCCCTCTGAACAGACCTGACCACCGTAATCAAATATCCTGATACTTTACCATTATATATTTCTCCCCATACTCTTCATCAGCCCCGATCTCTCTTGAACAGAAAGCCTCCGACACACACACACACAGGAAGTGTCTCTGCTCCAGCTAATTTGCATAAACCCACAGCTCAACAGCCAACTTAACAAGAGGAATACATGTTTAAACCTTATCACATCATTGAATTATTTTCATTTTCTTTCTATACTAATCACTTACTTTGATAAATCAGTGCAAGAGCACTCCTAAGTAATTACTCCTCTTTTGTTTTTGTTTTTTTTTTTTTCCATAACTCACTCCCTTGTCATACAGCTTCGTTTGAGTTATTCCACAACTCTATTTTATCCAAGTGTGTTTTAAGTGTATTTTCTCCAACATTCACACCATTTTAACCCTCATGAAATTAGCAGGCTGATTTAATTACGTATGTTTGTGTTCTTAGCCAGGTTTTAAGTCATTATCTGTTCATTAATCTTCATGAGCTTGTCTCTGTAAGGTTAGTGCATTTTCTGTTTGTATGTGTGGTTTTTATAAATGTTTCTTTTGCAGTGTTTCAAACTCCTTTTGACAGGGTGTATTTTCTCTCTCTGGTTCATCACTGGTCATTGTTAATGACATTTCCCTCCGCCTGTGCCCAGTGGCCTTACCTGTTAAATCCCGTCTCCTCCAGTGACTCCAAGGTCACTCCGGGACTTAGGTTCGAGCAATCGTGACTGCGCCTTGCCTTAGGTTGTCCCAGGGTTTCGAGGTGGGATCTTACCCGTCATGGGCTGTCCAGCCTTCCATGCCCGCCTACTACAGGAGCCAACTGGGCAAGGGTGTTATCAGACCTAGGGGACACACTGGTTCTGGAAATTAAAGGAGTGTAAACTGCTTTCTTTATTAAACTTTCAACAATAATTTCACATGTAACAGTTGGTGTACGTGCATTTTCAATTCCTTAATGTAATTGTTAGTTCCTGTATTTATTTCTCTCAGTCTGTCTCTTTTCTAAAACCTGTAATTAATATAATTTTATTACTTTATTACTTTTTCTTAAAACATGCATTCGCTTCATCTTCTTAGAATTTAACTCTGTCTATTTCTCTGGGTGCTCCCCTGACATCATCAGTCACACACACACCTTCCTCTCACACACACTTTTAAATAGAGCTCTTCCAAACATCAGGACAACTAACACTTCTCCACGGACAGGACCATTCTTTAGGTCAGTTTTATAGCATCAGTCACCCAATAATCTCTTAACTGGGTTTCCCAAGTACATATACTTATGTATTTTCAATCGGAAAAAATACACTCAACCTGTCATAACATCTCTCATGGATTTCTTGAATTAAAAGCACTTTCAAACTTTAAAACATCCTACTTTTCCTCACACAAGAAATATATTTCACACTCCTTTATTCCATACACACCTTTAAAAGTTCTAACCTCTTTAGTCATTCAGTAATCGTCTCACACACACTGCTTTTCTCTCTCAAACTGCCATTTTCCACTCACTCAGACAAATCATGCAGAGTCACTCAAATCAAATACTGACAGCATTCACACAGTTAAAATCACGCAAAATACGCTTTCATACGAGTATTTTGGACATGCCTTCCATGATCAGAAAGAGCAAGTCAAAAGAAAAAAGAAAAAGAAAACTGAAACCTCTCATCGTCTCACCGCTTCTCCCCACACACACATAACTGAAAATAAAACACACCAACCTTTATGGCTCACGAAATATACATCTATCAAAATTCAGTCATTTACTATACATCCACACTAATATATTCACACTGTATTTACACTCTCATAATAAGCAAAACCAACCTCTTATATACAGGCATTTAGCAAAAAGCTCAATTCTGTCGAAGCTGAAACCACCCTCTCTGCTGCGTCCCGCTGCTCATTTGCATTTACACACACCATCAGTGCACATCCGGTAGTGCACTGGTGGTGCAGAGACGGATCTCCCACATAGATCTCATATTATTATATTTACACAAGACGTCTTTATATTTACACTGCACAGATTTTTAGGCCTTTACAACTCCTACAAATTTCGACAAATTTATCCATAACGGTCCAACCGATAAAAGTCCCTGACTTTTTTGCGACCAATTTTAGCCAGTATTCCGTCCCTGACGGTGGCCCGATTGCTAATGCCCTAACCAAATTTATCGTAGCCAAAAAAGCGCAAATAGGAGACTCTAACTCCTAGCAATTTCAGAGGTTCCCAAGTTCTCTCCCGCTGTCGACGGTACTATCCCTACTGTCCTAGTAGGTCTAAGATCAGCGTCCTGTCTTAGCATAAGCGTTACCAAGGAGAAAATGCGCTTCTTAAGGGTCCCAGACTCCTCGTCCTCAAGTAATTTTAGAATAATTTGAAACAACAATCTACACCCAAAACAGGATTAAGATTAAGGACAACCCTCAACAGTTTTGGAGATTCCGAGTCCTCCTCGAATGTTGCCCGAAACTATCCCTAGTCATCGCTAGGTGAAGGATAAATTTCTCTATCCAGCAGGGGCGTCACCTCCGAGAAAGTTCTTAAGGGTTGCATAACCAATGGGACTTGAACCCACACAATGACCAAATTCCTATCATTCTAAAGTTCACTTGCAGTCCAACTGCTTTAATTCTCTTTTCATTCCTTTATTCTCATTACTCAGTACTGTCACTTATACTTCCTTATCATTATCATTACTTCAACCTTCAACTTTTCACCAAAATCAAAGCAGACATCTACCAGTAGTTTCAGTGAGTAGACTTTCAATTTACACAGCCCAATTTGACACACTTTGGTTCATAAGATCAACAGGTGGTGCCTACCTTTTGTTATATGCCGGCTTGTCACTCACTTTGACCACTGACCAATGCCTGAGCGCCTGACGCCCGGACCTTTCTCCGTCCTGTCTCACTTCCCCCTCGGACGAAGCCCCCAAATGTTAAGGTTCAAAAATATAGGGAAGGAAACACAGGAGGAATGCAAGTAACCACACTGGTCCAAAGGGTAAAGACGATGATTTTAATGAAATGACACGCGTGGGAGAATGAGCGGACTCTGTAAGCAGACAGCCCCACAATCTCATCCTCCTAACATCAAAATACAGTTTTATATGCATCAGAGTATATTTAGTGACGCCCCCTCATTGCGTCATCACATACATCAGCTTCAAAACCACAAATGTTCTATTTGACAACTTAAGGCACAATTAAAAGTACACTGGCTTCCATCTTCTCCCGGTGGTTTCCGTAAGCCAGCTCAGCTCTCGCATCGTGCATCTACTGCTTCATCAGTCAACTCTCACCTACACCCTAACAGTGTGTGTGTGTATGTCTCTGCGCGTGCACAGAGTGTCCTCACAGGAAGCTAAACTCCGTCTCTCACAGCAAAGAACGGAGCGTTTGTCAGAGCCACACATATTCTTAAGGACAAAATCAGTGTTTCACAATAAAAGCCTTGTTAATACAAAACTGTCCAGCAGCTATTAGGAGGGCCTTTAATTTGAAATATATGGAAAAGGAAGCAGAAAAGGTCAGCCAGCTTCAGCGGTCAGAGGTTAAAGGTCATGTGAATGAAGAAATGCTGTTCATACTTTGGTTACTTTTTCTGTCTGAACTGGCAGGAAGCGCTCTGTGAGAAGCAGGAAGTGCTCTGTCAGAAGCAGGAAGTCCTCTGTGAGAAGCAGGAAGTCCTCTGTGAGAAGCAGAAAGTCCTCTGCGAAAAGCAGGAAGTCCTCTGTGAGAAGCAGGAAGTCCTCTGTGAGAAGCAGGTACCTCTGTGAGGAGCAGGAAGTCCTCTGTGAGGAGCAGGAAGTCCTCTGTGAGAAGCAGGAAGTCCTCTGTGAGGAGCAGGAAGTCCCACTTTTGTTGTTTTTGGTGACTTTCAGAAATCTTCCAGCTCTATAAAATAAAGTGATGCTGGAAACATCGCTGTGGCAAATGGAGGGCTCCGCCGCCTCAACCGAGTAAAGAGGTTCAGGCTCAGCAGCCCTGATGGTTCATTGGAGTCAGCACAGAGTGTGGAGACATCTAGTGGTGGTGGAGAAAAGTGCAATCAAAGCTCTGCTGGTGGATGTAGTTACTGTAAGGTCCCTGATGGAGCTCTGTGATTGGTGGATCGTCCAAACTAAACTCAGTGATAAAGTTTCCTCTGATAATAAATGAAAGGACCGATCAGCTGATCAGCATCGTGACACGAGCACTGGATCCAAATTTGAAGTTCTTTTCTCTGACCAGTAAAATCTGACCTGGAATTTGGGGAAAGTCCTGGAAAGTTGTTTTCCTGCATTAAGGATTCTGCTCACAGCCTGTGTGACCTTTGACCTTAAGCTGAAGATTCAGCTCCACATTAATCATTAATAATAACTGACATATGAAAGTGTATCAGGGCCTGATGTGGCCCACTGGCCGTATGTTGGACACCCCTGCTTTAGCTGCTAAGTCACGGCTGAACGAGCACAAACAGCTCAGACTTGTTTCTCACTACTTTCTGTGGAGAAAGAAAGAAAACAAACCCACTCATGATCTTCAGAGTGTGAATTTGATTCTGTGTCACAGTGTGACTGTGGGGATGAAGGAGCTCTCAGGGCCTCCACAGCCTCCTGCAGGAGGTGGAGCTTCTGTCCATCATGGGGACAACTAAAGCTTTAGAAGTGACTACATGCTTGTCTTTACAATATGTGACACCTGCTTCCTTTAAGAAGTCAGTGAGTGTTTGTTGTACCTGCAGCAGGTGAAAGTCGTATCATACAGCTGCAGCTACTGTGTGTGTGTGTGTCAGGTTTAGGCTTCAGTTTGGAGAAGAAGTGGTGAGAAAAAGCATCATCTTAATTAGATGTCCTCCCTAAAACATGAAAACAAGTGTGTTTGTGTGAAAAGCCAGCGGCTAAGTGGGTAAATGTAGCGCTGCATCCATTAAAACAGTGATCTGCCACAGTCACAGGGTCATGTTCTCTATCTCATGTGGAAACATGTTTATGTTTGTTACATGGAGCTGCTGCTGTTCCTGATGTCCTCTGTTTGATCATGGACCAGAGGAGACACACACACACACACACACACACACACACGCGCACACACACACACACACACACACACACACACACGCACACGCACACACACACACACACACACGCACACACACACACACACACACACACGCGCACACACACACACACACACACGCACACATACACACACACGCACACGCGCGCACACGCGCGCACACACACACACACACACACACGCACACACACACATACACACGCACACATACACACACACACGCACACACACTTAGCCGCTGCTCTGAGTTTGTTCCAGATTCAAACAAAAATCCATTTAAAGAATAAAAACATTGTTTTTCATCATAAGGTGGAGATGACCCTGTTGCCATGGTGATTTCCTGTTTTAATGGCTGCACCGATGTGCTGGTAGAAGCTGTTTCTAACTTTAATTCCTCCAACTCTGATTTGTTTCTAAAAGCAGCAGCAGCAGCTTCAATGACAGGAGGGGGAATAATTATCTGTTTAGTGACAAACAACAACGTCTCTGATTTGATGCTGTTTCATTTTAATGCAGACAGAATATCAACAGCATCACAAAGGCTGCAGATAAAGTGTTTTCATGGCCCTGAGTGAGGAAAGTATTAGATGCTACAACACACACACACACTCACACACACACACACACACACACACACACACACACACACACACACACACACACACACTGACAACAACAACTACAGACACGTCTGTGACTGCGATGAACACCTGAGTGTAAGACGAGGACTGAATATGAAACAGTAACAGTCACATATGAATGTGTGTAACAGAGCATGATTATGTATTATACATATATCAGAAATATGTGACATTTAACAGCAGGTCAAATCTCACTGAACATGAAACCAGTGTTAAACCATTTCAGTCTCAGTCAGTGTTACTGAAACATTCATCTCCAACAGCATCACTGACACAGACAGTTGGAGCAGTTACAGTCAAATCATTGATCAGTGTTTTTATAACATGAGCTGCTGTTGCTGCACTAGTGCTGCTGCTCTCTTTCTCTTATTGTAGGTCTTTAGCTAACAAGTGTCTTCATATGACTGTTGTCTAATGTTCAAATGTAGATAACACCACCTGCACCACCCTGTTCCACAGCACAGCCCTCACATGTAGGCTTGGCTGCAGCACATATTAGCAGCTGCAGTGACATCAGCTTTCTGTGCAGTACTAGACAGGAGATCCCGCTCCATAGTGTCATCACATCTACAGACTGTTACATATTCTCACCTGGTAATAAGAAGCTGCTCACAGCTCCAAGATTAACAGACTGAAGGAAATACAAATGAAAGTTACAGGAAACTGAAATCTTGGAAACACAACATGAAACAGCTGGAAATATGTTCATGTTGCATAAAACATGTGTTGCATTACAGATATTTATATGATCCATATTTAAGGTGGATGGGCTCATCCAGCCACTCTCACACCATCATATCACCATCCTGGGTTAGTGTCTTGGTCTCAGGTCACAACATCAGCACAGTCTTGGCTTGGCTGAGGTAGCTGAGTGGTTCTTGTTGTCCCTGACAGCTGCAGGGACAGTGCCATCAGCCATGCAGCAGCACAATGACTGCTCACAGTCAGTGTGGCTCAGTCTACTGTAAACATTGTCCTAAAGTGGTGGCAAAGTGGCTGCAAGCTGGCTGTACATGCACTGTGTCCAGTACTCCCAGTACGTGCACCTGCAGATGATATCCACAGACCTCTGAGTGTCACAGAGTGGGCCTGTGCTCAGGTCACTCTGCCCCATTGAATTCTACTTACAGAGTTTTACAAGTGTGAGTAAAGTTATATATACAAGTTGGTGGCTGATAAGTTCTTGTAGTGACCCCTGACCCCGTGGTTCTTATTGGTTAATAGTAGCTTAGAGCATCTGCACCAATCATAAAGCACCAAGTTTGGAGCTCGTGGGTCTCTGCAAGTAAGTCCCTGTAATGTTGGCCAAGCCTGATATACTAGAAACATCTGTCATTACCAGCAGATGAAGCTGCCCTTAAAGCAGGATCTCACTTTAAACCTGACAAAAGAATTTGCTATTAGCATACTATGGTTATATGTCTCTCTCTCCTGTCTCTCACCTGTCTGCCTGGGCGGAGCTCAGCTGGGCTCCGCCCTTGGCCCACACACCTGCCGTGAATCTACCTGATGACCTGGACTCCTGGGCTATTTAAGCTGAGGCTCAGAAGGCTTCTTTGCTGGGTTGTGGACTTACTCTCGTCAGTACAGCCCCGATAAACCCCGTTTGTCGTGTGATGACTCTGTTTATGCTCACCGCAGTTCTCTTGTGCTTCTCGCACTCGTCCGTGACCCCGATCTGTTTCCCTGGTGGCGTGGAGTGGAGTGAGAGTGAGTGTGCTGAAAACAAATACGAGAGGAGCGAGTGAGCGGAGCGTGTGTTGGACTTTGTCCCTTTTCCCCTGGACCATTGCACATCCTGCCCTGTACACGTGGGGTTTGTAAATAAATGTACGACTGCTGTTCTAGTTCAGCTGCTCTGCGCCTGCTGACAGCTGCAGTTATTATATGACATTTTATTATTGTATTATCCATCCATTCACCTCTACTGTTCTTGCATTACATCACATAGTCAGCATTAATATGTTTTTTAATGAATGATGAAAGTGGGATGATTTTAATGAGCCCTTGTTGAGAGAGGTGGGACAGAGAGAGACAGAAGTCCCCCCCTCACCTCTTATTGGCTCTGAGAGAAATAAAAAGGTTTTAACATTCAGGCTGTTGTGTTTACAATGATATGAAGTGCTGTTAGTAAATCATCTTCATTCTGAATCAGAAGTTTAATCAATATGTTGAATGATTGACATGATTTAAATGTGTAGATGTTGTGTGTGTAGACTCAGCTTTGAGAGATTAGTGTGTGTGTGGCTGCAGGAATGTTGGAAGATAAGAAATGTGCCAGAACTCCATCCTGATAAAAGACATTAAGAGTTAACAATAGAGTCATAATTCATATGTGATTGTGCTGATAGTTAATCCTGCTTAACTGACTGAAACTGTTTAGAATACAATCAGGTAGAAGTTTAACCAAAGCAACCAATAAGAAACTATGATAATAACTCTGTAGGCCCCACACTGAGAGTCTGTGTGGAAAGGATGGAGGAGCCACTAATCTAACAGTAACATGGAAATCAAATCAATTATACTGAATATATTTGTTTCTGGGAAGAAAGTTTTCCTGTGTATTTGAATCAAAAAGACATTATGTGGATGTTGATGTGAAAATGAGCTGATGGTGAATCTAACTGAAGATGAACTGCATGGTTGATGCTTCATAAAGTGAAGTATATTCATATGCAGCCAAATGTTCATAATGGAATTTTCTATGTTAAGAAGAAACGAAGAAAATGAAATGAAGCGATTTTGAAGCTAAAAGTCAGACACAGAGAGGATGAACGTTTATGGTTAGTTGCTCGAGTTCTTGCGATGAGCAGAGACGTCATCTGAAGACTCGTCCCGTGAGTCCACAGTTTGACACAAATTCATAGAAATTCTATCAGGATAAGATAGAAGATCTTTATTGTCACTGTTACCAGAACAATGAGGAGTTTGGCATCTCTCCATTGGCAGCTTGTATCTGTTTACATTCAGATTCTTAGGATAATAGAAGAAGATAAATAAAGATAAGAACAAGTTTCAGAGGTACCTACACAGGGAATGTGTGTAATGCACAATAAATGAAGTAAACAAAAGGATCTGCACAAGTTCTATACAGAAACACATCTATAGATATATCTGCAGGTACAGTGTAAAGAGGAGGATCAGGTCAGTATAAGGTGCTCTGTGATTGGTGGGATTGCACATTGAGTAAGTGGTAGGAATGCTGGTTGCTGCTGTAAAAGAATACAGTTCTATAAATAGAGGCAGGAATTCTACTGTAATGAATACTGGTTAGAAATAAATCTAGTGCAAGTGTCCATGAGTGTTAACAGCACAGTTAACCTTCAATCAGGGTGGAGGTAGAAACTTCTACTGAGTCTGTTTGTCTTTGTTGGACCTGTAGAGTTTACCAGAGGGAAGGTGGGAAAGTGAGTGTCCAGGGTGGAGGGGTCCTTGATGATGATGATGCTTCCTGGTGAAGGCTGCCAGTATAGATGTCTCTGAGGGGGGTTAGTGAAGTGCCGATTGGCCGCTCTGCTGCCCTCACCACGCGCTGCAGTTTCCTCTTGTCCTCCACAGTGCAGCAGTTGAAGCAGAGGGTGCAGCAGGAGGTCAGAAGGCTCTCGATGGTGGAGCAGTAGAAATGAATTAGCAGGCTTTGGGGCTTGACATTGCTTCCTGAGGAAGTGCAGCCTTTGTTGTGCTTTCCCTACCTGGTGGGAGATGTTTGTGGACCAGGTGAGGTCGGCCGAGATGTGGACTCCGAGGAACTTGAAGCTCTCCACCCTTTCTACCTCCTCCATCAATGTAGAGGGTGGAGTGCTCAGATGGCTTTGTTCTGCTGAAGTCGATCATCATGTCCTTGGTCTTGGCTGTGTTCAGATGCAGGTTGTTGTCGTCACACCATTGCTTCAGATGCTGAACCTCCTCTCTAAAAATGTGAACACTGGCATCCTCAAAAGTGTGACCTTTATCCTTTCGAGGATGCCAATGTTCACATATTGGACAGAGAGGACAGATGGTTTCAAAGAGGAGTGAAAGAGGCCATCTATGTCCACTGTGAGCGACCATCTTTGAACAGAGGCGGTGGTTTACGACACCAACTGTCTGCCATCTATAATCCAGTTTTGAGTTCCCTCCCCAGACGCCTTAATGCCCACTCACATCCTGGGCCATCTGACCTCAGGAATTCATATGACAAGGTGGGGCCAGGTTTCACAATGAGCTCACCCGAAACCCTGGCTGATTAGGTCCCACACCCACTTTCACACCTTGGCTCAGGTGATTAGAAGATCATCAGGGGGTCCTTTGTCCCTCTTTGGGGGGATACTCCCACTGGGTTTAAATCTGGGACTCTCGGCCATTTGACCTTAGAATTGAAGAAGCTTCTCGGATGAGAGGTGAAACGTCTTCAAGAAACTTAAAGAAGTCGAGACGCTTTTCTTTGCAAATTCCTTTGACTATGATGACCTGGATGACTGAGAACCTTCACAGACATTATATATGGTAGGGCATTTAGAGTTCTAGTCTTCTGTAGTGATGATAGAAAAGCAGAAGAGAGAGCATATTAGCAGATTGGATGCTTAAAATGTTTAAAAGTAAAGAAGTCATGAGAACAAATGATCTGCCAGATGATTCTGTTTCTCCGCAGGAGCAGAGTCTGAAGTCTGGAGATTGGATGCTGATAAAGGCCATAAAGAGGAAGTGCTGGTCCAGTCCATGGTTGGAAGGTCCCTATAAGGTGCTGCTGACGACGACCACAGCAGTGAAGATTGCTGAAAGAGACACTTGGATACATCAAGCGCACTGCAAGAAGGTGACACACATCCAGGCCGACTGGGTGATGGTGAAAAGGCCAGGGTACAAAGGGGGGAGTATATCTCTAGGACCTCTCGTCTCAATCCTGGTGAAGAAACCAAAGGATCCAGAACCCAACTTAGAATGGCTAAGCACCTTCTTGAGCGTGTTGATCCTGAGTGGGTTGACAGGAGCGCTCTGGGACAGAGCAAACCACACCCAGCACCCGCATGGGTTTTCAACCAACTACTGGTGGCAGTTTATGAACACAACCGCTCACATAAACAACAAGACCAATGGTTATGCTTGTGATGCCACTGGCTACACATTCTTCTGGACTGTGGTCATATAGCATCACTGAGAGCGAGACAGTTGTTTGGTTGCCTTAGCAACACATCCAGGAGTAAACGTACTTGGAACACTGCCAACATTTCAACTTCTGAACCTGAATGGACGGTTGATTCACCAGTAGCTGGGAAGGTGAACTGCTCTGGTAAGACAGACCTGCTAGTCTGACTCAAAGTATCTGACTTGCTGCAGGACATTGACCAGCTAAATGAACTGGAAACAGGCCAGTTACCTATGTGTATGAAGGGCTATGGATTAGTCCAAGGTGGAGATTTACCATGAAATTTGTGCAACATCACCTATTCTCTGTGTCCTCTGCAAGAAGGATGCAAACAGAGAAGCCTTTTGTCTACATTTACATCATGAACACTTCTCTAAGCTCGTTGAGGTTTTGAGCCAAGAAGATCAAAACAGCTTGATCCAATTTCCTTTACAAAGCTTTTCCTGTGGTGACAACAGGACAGGAGAAGAGTTGTAAATGCGGATAATTCACCAGTTGACTCTAACCCCCACAGGATGCCCACAGTGAGAAGATTTGGGGGGTTGGTAGGAGTCATAAAGAAGGGTGTTGACCAGGCTACAGCTTTGAAGTTAGCTGAGAGCCACATGGACAAACGATAAAGTCAACTGATGTGTTTGAGTGCCTATGTCTGTATACAGTTGGATTGTAGTGACATATGATTTTTGAGAATGTGGATTATTCTTGTTTGACTGTTACATTCAGTTGTTTACTTGCAGGAATACATGATGAATCGCACGACAGGAGTAGATGCACCACAAGGCTGGATAATTTGGTTAATGTCTGGTCTGGAACTAAAATGATTTCTAATACATTTGTTAATTATGTACTTTTATAACAATATGAATTGACATGAATGAATGACATGATAGAAGCCTGTGTATGAATGACGCCTGCACTGAAATTGTCAAGCATGAGGTGCATGGCTAAGAATATACTACACAGGAATAATTGGGAGCATAAAAATAATGTTTTATTGCAGATACATCCTATCTGGAAGATCTGCTTCTTTTGATGTAAGCTTCCTGCGTTTACGACCCTTTGGTCAGCAGGAGGTCTCACACACACACACACACACACACACATTCCTACTTACATGTAGAAGTTCACACATATACATACAATGCCTTAGAACCATGTGAGCGTTGCTTTGCTGTGTTTTGTGTGAACTGTCTCTCAATAAAAGGCAGCGAGAGGAGGCCATCGTTGGGGTCATTCGTGATGAGCTAAGATACCAACGAGGCCTCCCTTGCGCAAGTAATCGATCGAACGCTGTTGCCTTGTTTTTCTTTCATGGGAATAAGTCCTGGATACAGCGGGGTCTGAGTTTAGACCCAACAGTCAGAGAGTAGGGCAGAGTTTTATCTTCAAAACCAAAGATCTCGTACACGATCACATCTGATGTCTGACCTCTCTCCCCCTCCTCTACGATCTGAAACCAGACTCAATCCTCCCACTTCACCCCCATGGTGTAGTTGAGCAGAGCATTGATCAGAGTAGATTTTCCTGCTCCTGTTTCAGCCACAAGTAAGATGGTTTTATTTGTCTTTTTTTTAAATTTTTTTCACCAACAGTCATTTTTGTTCCAAACTTTCCAAACTTTTTTTCTTTGGTTTTAGCTGGTAACAACGGGGAGGTCCTGAACAGACAAGAACACTTTTGTGGATAGTGTTCTTGTATGGTGTATATCCCTGGTCCTGAGAAGCAAAAATAAAAATTCGTTAAGTTTCGGTTTTTTGCCACACATTTAAGATAAGTATGCATGTTTCAACATACAGACACATAAATCATAAATGCCAACCCAGTTTTGCAATTTGTTAACCCTTTAAAGCCGGTCGGAGTGGGCACACTCCGTTTTGCATAACAATTTTAACATCCCGGTAGCACTGCAACCACATGAGCTAGCGCAATAAATTTTTTTGCATATGAAACCAGAGGAGTTGTACTTACATCTTATGCCATCAGCTTGTCCTAGGTCACGGTTTCCTTCCACATATAGCTTTGCAAAACCTGCATAAAAAGCACTTGCAGCAACAAAAACATAATATTCCAGAAACACGCTTTGCCGATCTGATCAGCTGTTCATAACACTTCCTACGTCCATCAGCGTGAACTATCGCATGTCCGCCATGTCCTGCCCGAAACCGGAAGTGACGTCATTTTGCGGAAATATAGTTTTTTACCATCGGGGCCTTATGAGCCTGTACTGGTGTTTTTAAAAGTTATGTTTGACTTTATGACTTTCTGTGTCGTTTCTGGGATGCTTAGGACTCATATTGCACTGCTGGAAATAGTTTATTTTGATGCACATGCTGGTTTTTTTGCAATTTGCATTATAATATTTATTTTCGTTTTTCCTGCAGTATATAAAAATTGGTGTATTTCAAAAATAAAACAATGAAGACACTCAAAATAAATTTCCTGTGGTGGGAAACTAATTTGTGCAACTTTTTTGTATTTACAGTTTTGAGGGATAAGCCTCTTAAATTTCTCTAACTAGAAATATATGTTAAAAAAAAAAAAAAAACATTTTAAATTTTTTTGTAGTTTATTGCACTTTTTGGCAATTTTGTGATTTATGTAATTATTATGCACTTAATGCAGACATATTATTAAAATTTGGGCCATAATGGTTGTATTGATGTATATCAACTTGAAATGCTCCCAAAAATGGCTCCACAGCATGTAAAAATATAATATAAGCTCTGGCGGACTTGGTTCTATGGTAGGTCTTAAAGGGTTAAGCTTTAATGATCAAAAGAAACTGAATCACGTTTAGATGATAAAATGCCTTTGTTCGTTTAGTGCGTTCTCATGACGAGGCAGGCTGATAGTCTTGAAGACCCACTGAATGGGGATGACAGCTGATTTAGCACTGACTCGACCACAGGACCCCACCCCTGTTAATAGGTAAGAGCTGAAAGGCTGAGTATCACACTGGAGGGGAACCTGTGGGACAGCAGGCTGAACGAAACCATTGTAATTGCAAACATAGGTTATCAAGGTTAGGCAGAGAGGCGTTTTCTTTTTCTGTCTCTTACAGAGGAAGGAGCAGATACCAGACGAGGTCACGGACATGGATAGTGAAGATTCGCAGCGAGACAGCAAGACTGCCTCGTCCGTGTGGGAGCCAGATAGCCATAATAATCTTTGTTATTGTTGTAGTATAAAACCTGTACCACCTGAATCAGTGTCATCCATCCCTACAATGGGGCAGCTGTAATTACCAGCACATCATCAGGCTTGCAGGCAAGGTTAAAGGAAACGTTGTCTCATGCACACTTTGTGCACTGTTATGCCCATCAGTTAAATCTGATAATGCACCAGCTTGCTCATCCCTCACACCTGTCAGAGTACTTTTGTGCAAACATCTGAGCATTTACATTGTTTTTTCCCAACTCCCTTAAGAGAACTGGATAAAGTGTGTGGCAAAAGGATTCCTGCATCAGGACTGAAAATAAGGAGGGAAATTGGTGTCCAGAAACAATAATTAATAGATTAATAAAAGTGTTGTGTTGCTGTGCTGTGATGGCCTCTAACAAAAAACTCTGAGACAAGCTCACTGTCTTTGATGCCATGAACACATTAACCTTCTGTTTTGCTATTGTTCAAGCAGTGAGGTCAAGTATCCAGGTGACTGCGTCCTCCAACGAACAGCTTCAACCTGTTCAGCTTGATTTGTGGAAGCCTCGAGTGTTCAGGTCCGAAAAGACAAAACTGCTTGTACCTGTTTTAGAGTTTCTGTTAAATCACGTGACACAAAGCCTCACCTCATCCTCCACCCGTCTCAACATTCTTCTCTGTTTCTCAGAGAAAGTCAGCTAATGCAGCAAACAAACTGAATACATCCTGTTCATATGTGCAGTTGTACATATCATGTATGGGTGGCTGTGGCTCAGGAGGAAGACAAAGTCATTTACCAATCCAAAGGTCGTGGTTTGATCCCTGGGTACACTAGTATGTATATTGAAGTGTCCTTGGGTGAGATGCTGAACACCGAGTGTCGTCTCCCCAGTGCACCTACTGAAGGATGAATGTGTGAATGTTAGGCTAAAATGCTCAGGAAAGGAGAAAGGGATGAATGAGGCTCGCAGTGATAAAATGCTCAAGTAAAGGAAAAATGTACCAGTACATTCACAATTTCCATAAGAGAGGAGAGAAAACGTAAAAGATCTAACATTTAAAATTGTGTTTTAGATATAAAAAGTGTTAGGATTGAAAATGTTTGATTTCTCTTACTAAAATAAGTGGTTATAATCATTTTCATACCTACACTGCAAATGTGCTCATGTGAGTCGGCACTCAGTCTTTTGAAGGTCAGAAGCTTTGTTCGGCATGACTGTCCGGACTGATATATTGTAGGAAGGACTTAGAGTGCAGAGGGGTAATTGCAAACACGCTTACACACATGGATAATGGTTAGAATAAGTCTCTGGGTCAGAGAGTCCCGAAAATGATATTCTAAACCAACTTTGAATTACTAGAAGAACAATGGGTAATAACATTAGGTTATCAACGCTAGGCAGAGAGGCGTTTTCCTTTTCTGTCTCTTACAGAGGAAGGAGCAGATACCAGACGAGGTCACGGACATGGATAGTGAAGATTCGCAGCGAGACAGCAAGACTGCCTCGTCCGTGTGGGAGCCAGATAGCCATAATAATCTTTGTTATTGTTGTAGTATAAAACCTGTACCACCTGAATCAGTGTCATCCTTTCTGTGAAGCATGCTGCCGATTCAGACAGAGGTCCATAGCGCTGTGTAAACTTGTAATTTCACCTGCCAAAGCAAATTAAATCTTTTTAAACAACAGATCTTTCTCCTGAGATTCCTCTCAACAAATTCTGAACACGACAGAAGTTACAAATATTTTAGTAAATGTTGTAAAATTGATTTGAAAAAGCATGTTTTTGTAAGTCTGTGAAGGTTCTCAGTCATCCAGGTCATCGTAGTGTAAAGAGCATGGAAAGAAAAGCGTCTGGACTTCTTTAAGTTGCTTGAAGACGTTTCACCTCTCATCTGAGTCAAGGTGTAAAAACGGATGTAGGTCACAATCAGCCAAGGTTTTCGGGTGAGTTTACCTAAAAACCTTGGCTGATTGAGAGCTTTCATGGAACTAAAAGAACTCACCTCTCATCATTGGGTGAGAGGTGAGGTCTGGACAGGTCATCACTCTGTCACTGACAAAAAAAAGTTATTACTTGAGTTGTGATAACAAGAGGTTGAAACAAAAGATTTTTAGGGCAACAACGGGTAATTCACAAATTAACACTTACATATCAGAGAGCATTAAGTTCTAATATTTTTTGGCATTTATTGCTTTTACTTTGGTTTTCAAATCTAAACGTACAATGTTTGCAAAACAGCAAAATGAAATCGTAAAATTATAAATCTTCTACCGAAGTTTAAGATTCCCTCAAATGATTTTTTTTTTAACTTGTGATGGTTACTGGATGTGGGATGTGTCATGTGATTTGGCTTCTAGTATTCTCAGTTTATTGTTTCAGTGTTTAACTGCTAAGTTGTAGTTTGGATATTTAAAGCTAATCATTTAAGATTAAAGTCACAAATAACCACATTAGGATATGTTCTGACGAGTCTAGAATCAATTCATTGTTTCACAGACAGCTGAGTTTGAACTATTTGTAGTGAAGACAAGAGAAACTGAACTGAATATACAAAGTTAACATAATCCATTTGAAAGGTGGTAAAAGCATGGATCACTGTTGTGAAGAGATAAATCTGGCTTTATTTAGCAATGGGTTTCAGTTTAAAAAGTTCCTTTTCATAACATAGATGATTTAAATTGCTCATTTTTTTAAACGGCAGTTGTCACATGTGTAGATAAAAGACAAAGTGCCTTAACAGAGCTGGAAAGTAAATGAAACACATTTGGTTTTGCTCCACAGAGCTAAATGAAACCAAAAGAGTAACATAGGTATGCTAGATTAGTCAGAACAGGTGTGACTGGTTCTGTCAGTTTGGGTGTGTACCTGTATGATGTTCTGGTAGATGTATAAATATCTGCAGACACAGAGGCATTAGCACTACTACCACCACTCACCTTAACCACACTTTAAGGAATCATGGGGGTTTCAAACTTGGAAAAAATAATAGATTCTTCCTGTGAAGAAGTTGAAATAGAAAAAGTAGATGTCATCATTGATGGGGCAGCTTTGTACTATTTTTTGTATTTTAACTCTGATCCAAAGCTGGACCAGCGCTGTGGAGGAGATTATCCTGGATTCAAAGATGAGGTCTGTAAGTTCTTTACGACTCTGCACAACTGTGGAGTCACTCCTTATGTCATCCTAGATGGAGCCACAGATCGTGACAAGCGCACAACATCTGTGTTTCGCCTTGGCGATAAACTGGAAAAAGCAAAGAAAATAGAGACTGGCGGTACTTTAGAAAAAGAAGATAATGTGTTACCACCTCTGGTCAAAGATGTCTTCATAGAAATCTTAACAGAAGGCATAAAGGGCATAGAAGGCATAAAGTTTAAAGTGTGTTTAGGTGAGGCAGACCCTGAGGTTGTTTCTGCTGCAAATCAGAAACAATGTGCTGTGCTGTCCAGAGACACAGATTTTTGCATCTTTGATGTGCACAAAGGTTTCCTTTATCTCGACAACTTTGAGTGGAAAAAAGAAAAGAATGGAAAAATTCCTGCTAAGCTCTACACACGTTCAAAGTTTTGTGAGCGTTTTAAATTGGAACCTGCTCTCATGCCAGTCTTTGCTTCAACAGCAGGAAATGATTATTCAAAATTAAAAGATGATAAAAAACTTAAACTTGCAGGAATAGAAACCAGAGATGACATTAAAATACTGAAAGGTATACTGAGCTTTTTTAGTAAAGTGCCTGAAGAAATAGAGGGATGGGGAGGCTTGAGTGCCTCAGAGAAGAGAAGCAAAGCTCTGACTGTCACTTTAGGACATGTTGATGTAAAAGAGAGGCAAACATTTGAACGCTCCATTCAGAAATATGATGAACTAGAAAAAACAGAAAACACAAGTTCTCCACCATGGGTGTGTGAAAAAGTTGAGCGTGGAGAACTCACCAGTTTCGTCATAAGTGTTGTGGATCAGAAGACAATTCTGCTGACCCCACTTGTGGAGGACTTTTCACAGCGCAGTAGTTACAAAGCTGCTTACCGCATCAGACAGTACTTCTATGGACTGTTAACAGGAGGTAATATTACTGAATATGACAGGGATGGAGAAGAGATCAAAGACTACCGTGTCACATCAATACTTCCCAGCAGTGATGAACAGAAACAACTGAAACTACAGCGTCTGCATAAGGTACTGAGGTTAATCACTGAATATGTGTTTAATTACTCTGACAGGTAGGCATGTTTCTGTGGTACATGTGAGCATCTTGTCTGTGGTACCTCTCTGTGCAGGCTCCTGAGGGTTTGCGTCGCAGGGTGTTTGAACAAGCTCTGCAGGTTCAGACATCAGACTTAGAAAACATCCCCGACCAGCTGAAGCTGCCAGTCTGTGTGACTCTTTTCTGGTTCAAGGGGCTACAACACCACCCAAAACCTGAAACTGTAAACTGCCTCCACGCTCTCCTACTGTGGTTTGCGTGTCACCTTGATGGTCCAGGTTAGTCTCACTGGGTAACATTATGGATATCTACAATGGAATGCATTTATTGGTAACAAGCAGTCAGCAGATGGAGTGTAGTCAGAGTTCCTGTAATCAGAGTTATTCTAAACAGATTTTGTGTGACAGCAGCAGCACTGTTGCTTCCACATCAGCCTGAACAAGAAGAGAAACTGCTGCTGGTCTCTGGTTCTGTGGCACCAAAACTTTGTCTTACTTTGTCTGTAGAGGACGAGTTTGAGAGGAGGATGAAAGCTTTAAAGGATGAAGGTGTGAGTATCTGGCAGCCACGTGTGGCTCATGCTTTCAGCCAATGGCAGTGCTGCATGAGGCAGAGTCTCCACCTGAACCAGCTGCTGTGTTCCCCTCTACCAGAACCTCAGTGTGCACGGTAAACCCCAGACTAATGATGTGCTCCATAGATGTTTAACACACGTCATCAACTTTAACTGTGATTTTGTGCTTTGTCAGACTTTACTGTGGACCTCTCCTTCATCGGCTGGCAGATGAAGACACAATTAAACAACTAGAGAAAACACTGAGAGGAGAAAAGAAGGAATTATATAAATATTTAAAGACCATTCTTAAACCAAAAAGTACTGGAGAGGGGTCCTCAAGTGAGGAAGAATGCCAACAACTGCAGAAGACTGAGGAAGAGGAGAACTCAGATGAAGATCTCATAACCAGTCTAGACAATCTACACATTATGGAAACAACTCTGGTTATTGGTGATTCTGCACTCAGAAATCTGCGGCTAGATACTCCAGAAATCAGGATCAAATGCATTCCAGAAGCAACAGCACCTGTCATTGAGGCCGAGCTGAAACTGTTGGCTAAACGTAGATTTCAAAAGATTGTAATTCACGTTGGCAGTAATGATATCCAGCTACAGCAATTTGAGGACACTAAAAATAGTATTGAATCTGTTTGTAACTTTGCCAGAACAATGTCAGACACTGTAGCTTTCTCTGGTCCCTTCCCCAATGAGACCATGCTGTCACTGAACCGCTGGCTGTTGGAGTGGTGCTCAGAAAACAATGTGGTATTCATAGATAACTGGCAAACCTTCAGCGAAAACCCTGGTCTTATTGAGGAAGATGGCATCCATC
Organism: Oreochromis aureus; assembly: GCF_013358895.1. NCBI lineage: Eukaryota > Metazoa > Chordata > Actinopteri > Cichliformes > Cichlidae > Oreochromis > Oreochromis aureus. The sequence continues at coordinate 132,194,617 of NC_052944.1, read as the reverse complement.
CCACTTTGGATGGTGCAGCTCTCCTTTCTAGACATCTGAAGGATTTTTTAAGTTAAAACCAGAAAGCAGGGTTAGGGTCTTACACACACCTCTGAACAGTTCGTTCTGTCACCCACTCCCAAAATCCTGTCCTCACAGACTCCATAAAACTAAAGAGCCAAAACAGCTAAATGTGGTTTACTGAATATATTTTTACAGTAAAAGTTAAGAACACAAAGAAATGCAGTGACACAGTTTTAAGACACAGTTTTGTTTAATTAGCAGCTGAGAGAGGAAAGAAGAATTTATCAGGGAAATGAGGCAGAAATTAATAGCCGGTGTTTGTTAACACTACATTGTCTGCACAGGAACTCATGTATAACTCACATTCACAACAGCCAATAAGAGCTCAGGCCATAAGACGTCCAAATGCAGGAAACACAAATTGATGTTAAATAAAGGACAAGGACCTCACCATCACTTTAATGTGTCTGTTATAAGACCTTTTTTATTTCTTTGTAATATTTTTTGTCTACAGTGTGACCATGTAGAGGTCCACAAATCTGGAATAATATTCAAAGCGCTTTAAAAATGTCAACATCTTTCTCCGTCTTCAAACGGACTCTAACACAACATTTGCTACTAACATATGTTTGATTTGGAACGCTGTGTAGATTTTTCAAACTTGTAATCGAGGTGCTATTATTTCTAGTTGTCACTGACTTCATATATTAGCATTTTTTATGTTAGAATTTCTAGTATAACTTTAGGGCGTTTAGTGATTAAGGTTAGTACAATAATGTAGAGGTATTATATATGTATTGTCTGTATATAATCTGACGTTTGGGCCAAATCACTATTACAATCAAATAACTTCACAAATAAACTGAAACTGTTTCTCTGCGATTTGAATTTAGTGTTCAGTTTTTTTGCTAATCTTTTAGAGCACTTTGTAAAATGTTTTTGAATAAAGTTACAGATATTAATAATCACTAACCAGACAGTTTGTTCTTGAACTATCCAGATGAAGGTGGAGGTGAAGAATAAAGCAGTGTGTGTGTGTGTGTGTGTCTGTGTGTGTGTGTCTGCGTGTGTGTGTGTGTGTGTGTGTGTGTGGGGGGGGGGGTCCTGACAGCTACTCACTTTTGCCTCAGTTATGTCTTTTTATTAAAAGTTCATCAGGGAAATGTTTTTACTTCACTCTGCACAGCTCTGCCCTGTGGAAGAACACAGCTATTACAACCGATAAGATGTCACTTTCCAGTCTTTACACTTGTTAAGGTTCAAATATTAAGGAGGAAGTCCAAATAACAACACTGGTCCAGGATAATGAGTCAAACGATGATTTTAATGAACACACGTGGGGGATGTACACTGCACAACATCAGCTGTAGATCTCCGCCCAAAAATACACAAGACAATAGTTTTATAGTATCAGGGTTTAACTCCCCCTCTTGCATTAAGCAGATACAATACATGCATACGTCAACTCAAAACCACAATGACTTTTAACACAGTTTGAAAAGAACATGGCCTCGTCTCCATCCCAGGGGTGCCCTCGCTTATCTCGGAACGTTAGCAGCATATCGTAAGGCACACTGTCACTTGTGCAGACACAATTTTGCAGTTGCAAGCAAAGATGATTAAACTTTCACCTCTAAATTAGTTTACCTACAGTGTATGTGTGTGTGGGTGTGTTAACCTCAAATGCACTCTGCCTCACCTCGCCGACTAGCTCCTGACCTCTCACCAGACAGAGAGACAGAAGCCACTCTCATATGTGTAATAACCTAACTGAAACTATGTATATGTAATAGGTTGAACAAATGTTTTAATCAGGAACCACTACTAAAAGCTTAATCAAAAGGATATAAATGAATAAAGGACAATAATGAATAACCTGATTTTTCAAATAACATCATCCAAACAGCTCCTCAAAATAACTTGCACTTAGACTCTGCTTTTAGTTTCACTTTCTGCAAAGCATGCAGTTTCCTGTCTATTTTGGCACAGAGTGTACTCAGAGTTAGGCCCTTCTTTATAATGCAATGTAATCTGCATATAAACATTTAAGATTATAAAAAGCATTCAAAAGCATTTAAGATTATAGATTCAACTCAGCAGTTTAAAGCAGTTATAACTGCATCTGTAATAAAGGCTAATTGGGTGCCAATATGTTTAAACATCTGAATGCAATATCAATACTATAAACTGTATTATTAATGCAATGGTAATAATGATGATTATGAACAATAGCAGTAAAATATTTCTCTAATCTCTACACTCCCTCTCTTGTAAAGTGTGGTGACCCTCTTTTAAAGAGAGGGTCACCACACTTTACTTGTGTCATTGCTCCGACCCTCTCTAACCGTCCTCTGGCTCAGCAAATCATCTAGGTGGTCCAGTAATAAAACGCCAGCTCCCACTTGAGAACACTCATGCTTGAGGTTAGTCACACCAAAGTAAAAGAAACCAGAAGAAAAACTGAGGAAAAGAGACACAAGATAGTAATAATCTTTTTTTGTGTGAATTTTCTCATCGCTTTTGCATGCACCGCAGTGAGCTTGAGTGGTGACGGGCATAAAAAATTTTCTTATATAGATTTTTGCCCATTTTTGGGGGAAGTACGGTAAAGAAAAAAAAGTATATTGTGGTCGCCAATTTTGGAGCCATCCTGATAACCTTCTCCCACCAACGATGTGGAGATCCAACCCTTTTAGATCCAATTAAAATCAAGACACTCAAAAAGATGCTCTGTAAAAGAGTAGAATTCTTGGAACAGAGTTTAATACACTGAATCATATGAACAGCAGAAAAAATACATACAGACATTTAGCAAGACAATTACATAGCAGAAAGCAAGCAAAGCAAAACCCCGGGATGTACAGCCTTAAACACAGACAGCAGAGCAACACCGAGACGGACAGGAAGCAGCAGCAGGAGGAAAAGGAGCACTAGGGGTGCCCTCTGGTCCCCTAATATAGGGACCAGTATCCCCGCCCCCTGCTGCTGGGTAACTTTCCCACGCCTCCAACACAGCTGCTCAGGTCAGGCAGCGGCCAAGGTCTTGGCCAAAGGCCAGTCAGGACTCTGAGTACCCCTTGCTCTGGCTTATCACCGTAGGTCATGACACGGTCAAACATCACACATCAATCCTAATTATTATATCTTATACAGCAAGTGGCACAATCTTATAACATATAATACATAGGTTACATGCTTTCTCATATATAAAAACACTTCAGTGTGGGTTCAAAGTATGTGTGTGTGTGTACGTGTGTGTGATTATATCGTATGATATTTTATTGTGATGTGTTCAGGATCTCTGTTACAATGTTACTGTTTTGGTTGTGCTGCATGAAAGACGTTGAGCGTGTATTAGGGAAGGTTAGTTACCGGAGAGTAAATTATTCAGGAGAACTCTCCCCTTACATTAACTGCCCTGTTATTTTACCAACTTAATAAACCTCGGTGAAGCAAAAATGTCTTGTGCTTAAGACTCTACATGAAAGTTACAGTGAAAATTACAGTATATATGTTCAGTGCAGATAGATATATAGTTACATAGTTATACATATCACACAAAAATCCACCACAATATGTGCTACAATATATTTTAAAAAATGTGGCCATTTTTTATACATTTTGAAATAAATTTCATAATATATTTCAAAATACAAATTAAAATTATTCAAAAATATATATATTTTACCCTTCATATATTTCAATCTATCGCACAAGCATCACACAAAACAACATTTACATGAACAAGGACATATATTCAATGGATCTGAATTCCAAAAATCCTGGGACAAGAAAACTGTCTCTGAACAAATAAGGGATGCATTTGGAGAAAAACTCTCTGTAGATGTAAGGTAGGTTGTGCTGGCAGTCGAAACCTAATTCAACACAGCTTTTGTCAGTAGTATTTTTGATATCTATGCATTTCAAAGTTTTACATAACAATTTAAGCCAGAGAACAGGTAGACATGAATCAGTAAACTAAACTAAAGAACTAAAGCAGTTATCCTGTCTTGGACACTCCATTTTTGGCATACTTCTTTATTGATTTATTGTTTTTTATTGATTAGCATTCAAATATCTCAGTGAATACAGAATAAAGATTACAACAAAGCAAGAAAGCACGAGACAAGGCTAATCAAAAGGTATTGGCTGAAGCATTTGCTTATTACGCCAACCCTTGTAACAAAAGATCTTTTCCCATGCAGCTCCTGTACACAGGGCTGGAAGTAAAGAATAAAACAAAGCAAAGCAAAAACAAACAAACAAACAAACAAACAAACAAACAACAAAACAAACAAAACAAACAAACGAACAAACAACAAAACAAAACAAAACAAAAAAACTTTCCACCTTAGATAAGTAACTACATCTGTGAAAAGGCCCCATAGTTACAGTTTTATTCTGTTCAGTTGTTCACCTGTAGTTTTTTAGAGTGGCCAGTAGAGGTCACCCCACCGCTTTGTAGTGACTAAAGCAGAGCCCTGACGTTCTGACATTTATCACACAGTTAGAACAAATGTCTGCTGATGACTTCATCTCATGAAATGACTGATAGATGTCAATTCATTGATCAGCTGAGCTGCTGCTGCTGATCTTCATCGTGCACAGAAACATTCAGCTTGTTTCAATCAGTAAATAACTCCCACTACTCTCAGTTTGAACTGTTCCCACTCAAAATGCTGTCAGAACAATGATCATTGTAGAACTTCACAAACATCACGTGTTGTTTTCCACATGGAAGATCAGCAAACATACAGAAACTTCCTGTTGCCACACACGGCCTCTAAAATCTCTTCCACGCTTTCTGTCTGAAGTCCACTCTCTGTGTCGGATCCACAGGAAACAACAAGATCTTATTAACATGGTTTTCAATGTGTCTCCTTCCAAAAAGTCCAACCAATGAACAAATGTGTATATTTGTGGAGGCCGAACAAAAGCATGACACATTTGTCTGTTTCTATAAACTGGTGTCAAACACAAATATGAAGAGTTTCATTGACAGACTCCAAAATGCCCCCGCAGTGAATCACAGGGAAATCCTACAGTGTGCAGAGAATCTTAATGGCTCCAACATCAACACATCCACAATGTTGGATCCAGTTCTACCTCACAGAGTTACTAAGACACACCCTCTGCCAGCATTACAACAGCTCCACCTGCTTCACCTGCCTCCTCAGCCTCTGTACACCTGACACACATGACAGACTAGACAAGGAACCAAAACACAGAAACCAACGAGACAGATGATAAGTAATAACTAACCTAAACCTCCACTAACCCCTAAATAAGAACAGCACAAACTTATAACCAAACTAACATGAAAACTTCAAAAATTACAAAATAAAACAAACTGCTGGGTCAGAGACCCAGCCTGTGACACCAGTGCAGTTACACACACCTCTGCTTGACATTAGGCCTCAAACAAAGACACAAAACACTAACTTGACTCTAAATAGAAGAAACTGGCAGCTTTTTCTGTTCTGTGCTTCTTTATATTTGACACACATGCTTCTCTTTGTGCAAACACACATTGCACTATAAGGGTAACCTAGCACACAATGATTGGACAGCACAGTGATGATGCTGGGAGATCCTATACGAAGCAACACAGAAACACTGAGAACTTTAAACATTGATTATATTGAGATAAGCAGCCGACCCAGTCTAGATAAAGGCGAGCAGCTGGGACCGCTGCTGCACCAAAAACAGGTTTCAGTGTTTCCATGTGTGTGTGTGTGATGTCTTTACTTATACTGGTCAATAGACTTTAGTCAACACATGATTGAAAGGTGTTACACATGAAATAAAAACAGTGTTTCATCTTTATTCCTCTGAAGCAGCTGCATTATAACCAATCTGCTCCTTTGTGGCCTTTAAAACAGCTTAAATAACTGTTGTTATATTTGTTTCTGCTCCTCTTGGACAGACGACTCTTGAAAAGACATTTTGAATTTCAATGTGACTTTAACTGGATAAATATGGGATATATAAACGTCCCTCTGCAACAAACTGATTCCAGCTTCTACCTCATGATAGGAATGTTTTTGTGGCTCAAGATGACCTGATATCTTTCATGATGGAGACATTTGACACATGTTTCACATATTATAGACCAACAAGTTATTCATAGCAGTTTAAATACGGGGAGTCACTTTTGGGCCCAGCAGATAAAACAGAGCCAATATTTCCTTCTTTATTTAAGTGACGTGTGTCACAGATGTGACCTAGTAAAGTGTAACTGAACATTAGTAACGTTATTAACACTCTCATGCTGTTCTTTGAAGTTAGCGTCAGCTAAAGTAATATATTAGTGTCAGTTTTGGCCGGCGGTCATACACTCTAAAAAATATTCGTTGTGTTTGTCGGTAGAACTTAACAAAAAACCACTTTTCTGCTAAAAAAAGTAAGTTGTCTACATGTACACGTTTCAGTGAGTTGACTAATCAATGTTAAAAGTCAGTGCAACACAAAATTAAAAACAGCTCCTTAACTTAAATGTTTGAGTATATTGAATAAAATACTTTTGTCATCAATCAACAACAGAAAATATTAAGTTTGTGTAACATGTAAAAATGAGTTTCAACATCCTTCCTGTTTGAATTGAGACCGTTCAGACCGCAGAGGGCAACCCCGTAGCATATGTTCGTATCGTGCACAACAGTTTCTGGATTCTTGTGGCCTCGTGGGAGAAGAGGTGTGTTTGCCCTTGACTGTGTTCGGTGAATTAAGTAAGTACTGAATTTTAAATGGATGAATTACAAGTTATATTTGTACACTTTAAAATGTCATCTTTAAAAAACTGAAATTTGATGGTTTTAATCGTAATTTAGCAGAGTAGAGTTGTTGTTGTTTTTTTTTTAGTTTAGCTAGCTGTTTCTTTTAGCTAGCAAACGTTCCTCACAAATAAAAGAGTACAGATACAATTAAAATATGTGACTTGTCAGGGTACATTTGGTTAGCTGATAGACCATGCCGACAGCAGAGCATGTTCAATTTGAACCCGTATATGTTCAAATTAACCAGTCAGCAGCTGTCTGCATTTTTATCATGGTGTCAGAGTAAATTCGTGTTTCCACAAGATGGTCTCGGGTGAGGTAACTAATTACTGACAGAGTAAAATGTGGTGAATTTATCCTTGACTAAAAGTATTTATATCAATTGTGCTGATGTTCTAAGCTCGACTGGGAACTCTGCCTGAGGTTAAAGTTGGTTGACCTAGCAAAAAAACCCCCAAAATAATATTTTTTGTGTTTGTGTGCATACGACTTGCATTTGCTTTCTGTAATTGTAAGCATAATGTAAAGTGTGGGATTGTGGCATGTCCACAGTGGTATTTAAATAGTTTAAAAGAAATTTCTCTTACACATTTGGATTTGACACCTTATTACAAGTTTAAACTGAAGTCTGTAGATGTACATTTTAAAATTCAATTTTGTTCAGTCTTTATGATTAATTTTTTTTCAGTGTTGCATTGTAGTGTTTTAGAGAAGGTTTATACTTAAAATAGCTTGTTAACTCAAAAGCTTCAATAATTCTTTGCATTACAAAAGCTTGCAGTAAATTTCAAAATGCATTGGACTTGCAAAATTTGCAAATTTGAAACATCAAGAAGGAGTGAGCTCTTAAAGCATTACAGGCTTAGACATAGCCATGGTGGACTGTTTATGCCTTGCCTATACTGGGATTGTTACTGCTCATTTAAAACATGGAGTAGCCTCCGAAGCCATTTATCAAGAAGCCATTCATCCTCTGATATAGTGACATTTTCAGAGGTCTTATCTTTCAAATGTCCATGTTGCTCTTTAAGGACATTTTCGACTGAAAGGAATATTTTAAGCATATTGGGCACCATTTAAAAAACTGGAAACTGTTGCTTGTGTTTTTGAAAACTGTAACTTCAGAACAAATGTTCATGGAACATATGCTTCTCATAGGAACCGAAAACACACTCCTCACTCATTGGATGACTTCAAGCCTGAGCTGATACAGAGGTGTGTCAATCGTTTGAATACAGGAGATGATCCTCTTGAGGAACATATTGAAAATCCATTGAGTGAAGATGAAGCAAATGCAGAGGATGAAGAAATTGGTGAATTGCCTAATTTAATTGAGAAACATTTAGCCCACCTACTACTAAAATTGGAAAGTATATACAATGTACCTCGCAGGTGTATTGATGAATTAGTTGAACAGTTACAATTCATTTCTTCCTCTGCTTCAGGTCCTATTCTAAAACAGATTTTACAGTTAAGCCTAAAAAGCATAATTGTGCTGTTGATGATTTAGTGATTTCAGATATGGTGGCAGACCTCTGTCAGTGCAACCCAATCACATTGGCTTTTTGGAAATAAAGGTCCTCTTTCTACCTCTTACAAAAGAAGCAAATATTTCAAGGAGCATTTTTGTTTGGTGGAACCCACTGAGTATTTGCTTAGTGTTGGGGACCGGAGAAGTTTCAGTATGTACCTGTTTTAAAGTCCCTGAATGAAGTCTTGAAAAAAGGAGATCCAAGATTTCCTCACACAGGCCTCTGAAACAGATACTAGCTCTGAAACACAATACACCTCATTTCGTCATGGCACTAATTTTAAAAACAATAAATTGTTATCAGAAGAGAGTCCAGCCATTTCCCTCATTTTGTATGTGGATGAGTTTGAAGTGTGTAATCCACTTGGCACCTCAAGAAAAAAGCACAAAATTACAGCAGTATATTGGGTTTTAGCTAATGTACCACCATTGCTCAGGTCCTCACTGACATCAATCTACCTAGCCATTCTATGCAAATCTGATGATATAAAACAATTTGGTTACAGTGCTGTCTTTGAGCCACTGTTGAAAGATCTTGCATGCCTAGAAGAAGAAGGACTTTACATTCCCTCATTAGGCATATGTGTCAAAGGAACTGTGTTTTGTGTTGTTGCAGACAACCTTGGTGCACACTCTCTCGGAGGATTTGTGGAGAGTTTCTCAAGTGCGTATGTCTGCAGGTTTTGTCTTGGAGAACGGTCCCAAATCCAAGTAAGTGATGTTCGAAGTGGAGCATTTAGTCAAAGAACAGTACAAGAACACAGGGTACATGTTGACACTGTAAAAGGAGATAAAAATGAGTCTCACTGTTATGGAGTAAAAAAACTGTGCCCACTGACCGAAAACCTAAAACATTTTGATGTTTTATCTGGCTATCCACCGGATTTGCTACATGATCTCTTTGAAGGTATTGTACCTTTGGAATTAGCACTTTGCCTTAGTACCTTAATCAAGGGAAAGTGTTTTACTCTAGACGAGCTCAACAAATCAATTAAACAGTTTCCATACAGATGGGCTGATAAAACTGATGCACCACAACCAGTTCCATTGAATTTTGCAACAAAAAAAACAGTTGGAGGGAATGCGCATGAAAACTGGGCTTTGCTTCGCCTCCTCCCCCTTATAGTTGGGGAAAGAATACCAGAGAGTGAGCCAGCATGGCTGCTGCTTCTCAACCTTAAGGATATAGTTGAACTTGTCCTTTCATCTGTTCATACAGATTCAACAATTTGTTTTCTTGACAGCAAGATTTTGAGCATCGGCAAAGATTTCAGGAAGTTTTCCCACAGGAAAGACTGATACCAAAACATCATTTCCTAGAGCACTATCCACAACTCATAAAAGCTTTTGGTCCACTTGTTTTTCTGTGGACTATGCGTTTTGAAGCCAAGCACAGCTTTTTTAAGCGTGTGGTGAGGCATACCCACTGTTTTCGAAACATTCTGTTGTCTTTATCAGTGAAGCATCAGTTAATGATTGCCTACCATCTACATGGAAATCAAACAGCCCAGCCCTCTTTACAGGCAACAAAACTATTAACTGTGAATTTGACTGTGCTAAGAGAAGACATTAGGAAAGCAGTGGAAAATAAGTTCCCTGGGGAGTCAAATGTCCAGATGGCAAATACTGTGTCTTACAGTGGCACCAGTTACACCACTGGAATGATCCTGGCACATGGATCAACAGGTGGTCTGCCAGATTTTGTGGAACTGACTCAGATGGTTGTAGTTAATGGAAATGTTGGCTTCATTGTGAAATGCTTAAATGCATGGTATTCTGAACATTTCAGGAGCTTTGAGCTTGAAAACACAAGAAGTGTTAAAGTTATTGAGCCCAGTGATCTGTCTGATATCATCCCACTGGCAGCATACACTGTAGCAGGGAAGCGTATGGTGACCCTAAAGCACCACATCTATGTGCCGTAGAAGGCACAGTAGCCATTTCAATACAGTATTGTCAAAGCTGCTTTGTCTTCCTTATTTTAGTTTTTCACTATAGCTCAAATGGTATAATTTTGTGGATAGTAATGTTCAATCAATAATTAGACATTTAGTAGTACAACTACCTTGCTCTGCCTCAAGTCTGTTGCTCTGCCTGAAGTCTCAAATTCTGTTTCGTTTTTTGTTTTCCTTTTTTATGTAGGTATCTCAATGTCTCATCCTGCTAAACTTCGGATCATACTCAAAGACCATAACATTCGAAAATTGGACTTACCACATGGAATCCCTGGAACAGTGGAGGAACTTGAATCTATTGTGAAAGACACTTTTGAGGTTGATGGAAAGTTTACTTTGCACTATAAGGATGCTGACTTTGGAGAAGAATATTTTTCTCTGACATCAACAGGTGATATCAAGGACAAGGACACACTCAAGGTGGTTCAGATTATTGAACCCCCCACAGTTACTCTGACATTTAGTGATGTAGACAGTTCCTTTATATCTGCATCAGAGACCTTGGTCAATGCTTCAGCAATGTCAGAGACTTCCAGTGTGTCCTGTGGCACCAGTTGCTCATCTGGATCTCAGGATACAGTAATTCTTTCCTCACCTGAACATCTGAGTCAGCGTTTACACAGCGCTGGCCTACCAGTTTTCTGTTCCTCGCTTTGCTTATGACACTGAGCTTTTACTTGCTTCAGGAAATGAAGCTTTCAAAAAGGATGGAACTAAACTCAACTTTATTCCAGTTCTTCCAGATATCCTTGAGAAATTGGCTGAAACGATCTTTCAGTATGTTGCCTACCCAACATCTGCACAGTTAGCAGATGTAGCTGAAGCACTTGTTCGACAGCATCCATGCCTTAAAGAACCAGGATCCTATAATGGATGCTATGGATGGCAACAAAGACTAAAATATAAAATGGGCAATTACAGAAGTAAACTCAGAGGGCTTGGGTGCCCTGAGCTGGATGTGAACTCTCTCAAAAGAAAGCAAGCACATGAGAAGACACCTTCAAAGAATCTTAAAAAGCCAAGAAAGGCTGAGGTGAACTATTTGCCACCTAACCCACAAGGAGAAACAGAGGAAAGTTTGGAAAAGGAAAGATTGCAACTTCTTGATGAAGTGAAGAAGAGGAACAACTATCGGATCATCAGTGAAAAAATGGCCAAAACATTCTCGAGTCGCAGACAGGAAGTTGTTAATCTGGCACCACCTGTCAGTGACTTCAAAAGTAGATGGCCTGCACTTTTGATGCAACACAGGTGATTTTATTAAATAATTTAGAGTATAACTTGTAATTGGGAAATTGTGTATTACATTATCATGTTGTACTGATTGTGTTTTTTTTTTTTTAGATAAATGACGAGTTCCAAAGGATCACCACTGTTAACTTGGAA